>NC_080671.1:252020165-252069867 GCF_030247195.1 Topomyia yanbarensis
CAAAACTTTACTTAAGCAGGACTCATGCAGTTTCAACATCAATGTCATCAATGAATTTTCAAGCTCACAAGAGATTGTACACAGAACATGTATCTTCAAAATAAAAAACGCTTTTAATCCACCTAACAGTGTGATGAGACATTTCTTATAACTCTTATCACTCTCTTCGGATATTATATCGTTTGAGGACATTTAGAACTTGATGCTTCGCGATGTTTTTGATAACACATGCTACATGGGATAGTGGCAGGACTCAGAGAATCGCTCAAATCAGCATAGGACAACATCAGTGCTAGAAATCTCAAACCAAATCAATGGCAAAGCGAAAAAATGGCCCATAAAATAGACATACAAACGAATTATGCTAATACTCTGTTAATAAAATATCTAAATTCCTCAATCAATGCATTGTGGTGGGAAAACTGAATTTTCCTAAAGGGGTTATGTATATTGTACTGAGCCAAAAAAATCGAATTTTTTTGAATCGATTTGAAGTTTATACTTTACTCAAATTTCCAACGCGACTGAGAACTAAGAAATCAACGCTTTTTCTTGAAAAGGGCGATACTAGCAGTGACACCATTCAAAGAAAATCAACATTGAATATTTCCAGACTTGGTTTTATTTCCTATTTAAGAAATATTGTGTTTTTTACATCCTATATTGCATGATTCAGTGATCGAAACCCAAAACTTCATAAAGTATTTGAAATTATTAAATTAAAATTTGTGTTTGCTATTGAAACTGACAAAATGATAGTATATATAGTATATAGTCCCTTTGGCGATTGTTTACTTTTTCGGTCCCACCTATCAGCATTGAAGTATCGCCCTTACGTTTTCTTACAATACCAATTTTACAATTGGTGGGGGTTTGGTGAAAATTGATCTTACTGTCCAAACGGCATAATTCCGAAACCGTAATTTTTGAAGTTTTAAAATTATTCAGAATTAATTTTTCAGAAAATAGTAACAGAGTTCGAGTCTTTAGCGAATTTGTTGAGACTTTATTGTAGTCGTGAATATTAACCTGAGAAAATTCACCATAAATACTTCTTGGACGATATACCGTCAACATTATTTTATCAAATGATGCGCTGTTTAACGTTTGTAAAACTCATCGAAGATACTAAACCTCCGAAATTGGCGGTTTCAAAATGATGTTATCTTGACCTTGAACTACTGTTTTTGAACATTTGAACTATACATATAATTGGTCATACAACAAAAATCAAATTCTCATCAAATTCGATCAGGACCTGCTAGAGTCGAATGGAAATCGTCATTTTTCATAAATTTCTCTCTACATTCGGAAAGTGTTACCCTTGTTATTAATCATAGTACGTTTTCGTCTCAACTCGACGCATTCCCAAAATAGAAACCTGTTTTAATCCACCTAGTGGTGCAATTGTGCTTGTCTCATTTGTCCAGACTACAATTCCATGGCTGGTTATGTTCAATACAATGGTGGAAATGAATATTACATGTTCAGTACGATTTGCACATACATACAATGGATCGACAGCCACGATCTTAACATACTATGTGATACTGAAACATCGCTGGAAACTAGCGGCGGATCATGGAGAAAGATCCGGGAGGTCCAGGTCTTGCCAAAAATTTTCAACTTGTTAAGAAATTTTAAACTAGTTTTAATTTTAAAGTAGCAACCCCTCACTGCATACTCCCTCCGGGCCGGTATGATTGACGATTTTTGGAATGATTGGCTAACCTTTCTATATGAGAAAGGCAAAAATGTACCGAAGTCCAAAAAAGTCAATTTTTGTCAAACATCTCAATGTTTCATGCATTTTAAAGTCATTTGGCATCAAAAATACATATTTGATTTAGAATTTTTTTCATTTCAGTTTATATGGGAATTTGCTGTGTGATTGCACTCTTCAACTCGTAACTCCGGAACCGGAAGTCCAATCAATAAAATAATAGCAGCCGATGGGGAAGGTTGTACCTTTCATTTGAGACTAACTTTGTGCAAATCGATCTAGCCATCTCTGAGAAAGAGAGGTCACATTCTTTCCACATACACACATACATACACACACATACATTTTCCGATCTCGACGAACTGAGTCGATTGGCATATGACACTCGGCCCTCCGGGTCGGGATTAGATTGACGAATTTTAGAATGAATGAGAAAGGCAAAAACATTTTTAGCAAATGTTGAAAGTTATACATTTTTTTGGTGAGCAGTTCTATGTTTCATAGACATTAAATCAATTTTAACTTCGCTTTCTAATAAATAAAGACCCCTTATTACAGTGCATCTCTACAAAAGCGAGCTCAATTTGAAAAGAAATCTGAGGATTATGATTGATTACAGAACTCTGGAATTTTCTATTGGAATGTATTCAGGCAGGAATTTGATATTGATGCAATTAGACAACTGTGAAATCAAGACCAATAGATCAGTTACATATCAGGAGGACCCCATTCCGACAATTTATCAAAAGTCCTCATGATGTTTACAACAACAGGTTATCAATGTACGGATCAGATAATTGTTATTGTGATATTGAATTGAATCAGTCAGCATCAATAAATTTTCAACTTCAATCCAATATTTTTTTTTGGGTGTGGAAGGGGGGGGGGGGTTATGGTGTTAAACCCCAAAACCTTCTCTTGTCTACGCCGTTGCTTGGAGTTATTTATTTCGCTTTTCATTTTTCGATATGTTTCAGATCGATCCGATGGTTATAAGTTAGAAAAATTGCAGTCAGAAGGTTCGCACAAATGAACATTTTTGTACTGATAAGTTATCAAGTTCCTTCCAGACAACTTGGAAGTGTTCGGTGATTATTTCTAGCGGTTGTAGATAGTAAAATGAAATACAAAATTCGTTTTATCGAAATAATGTTTAGCTTATTTCAATAGATTATTACTATATTGAACAATAAATAGGCGACAAAGAGTAATCAACAAACAACAAGCCATAACTTTTAAAGTATTCAAAATAGATATTTAAAGTCTTTAGTAAAGTTATTCGCAAAAGTAAGAGCTACAAATTTGCTGAAGACATCATTTCGATATAATCACTTCCAAGAAAATTTGTAAAAATATCTCACTCATAGGGGGATTAATCAGCAAAAGCACAATACCAAAAGAAAGGGCATATTACCTCCATTAAATTCTCCGAAGATACTATTGACCTAAAATAAGCCGTTTTGGCGTTAATAATAGATTACATGTTTTTGGTCATATTCCTGGCAATGGGAAATGATAAAAATCTTTCGTCCGCATTTAATGTTATTGTTTATTTATTATCTCTTTTGATAATAGTCCGATTTCAACAATCTATAGCTTGTTCGAAAGGTATTCGTTAAAGCTGTCTAAAACATATAAATTGTTAATCTATATTGTCAATTTCGGCAGATAATCTAAAAAAAACTGAAAAAAACGCCATTCTTTTATAAGAAATGTAAAAAAAGTTTTAAAATCCATTGAAGAGATGCTTTACAATTTATTCCCAAAAAGTGCTCAATTTTAGGCCTCGCGAGTTGAGGACCCCCTTAACTCTTTAGAATTAATGTTCGTATAACCATGCCTTAAGCAGTACAACTGCGCCAAATATTTGAAAAAGAAAAAGAACAATTTCACTTCAAACCAATGTGAAACTGCACACGATCGTACGCTGTGCATCGGGTAGCCTTTTCACATCATCCTCCTCCTGCAGCCAAACCCAGCACGCATTCCACCTTATACAAAAAATTCTCATAGAGAGACCTTCTCCAGATTCAGTGAGCGTGGCATTCGGAAGTTTACTTCATCCGTCGAACACAATACTGTGTGATCTATTCTTAGCCAGATTGTGCCAGCTTTTACTCGACTACGCCGCTCATCAGGCTTTGTATTCATCGCAGAACAGATAGCTGGGGATTAACAAACCATTATGAGATTCGCATCACAGCACAAAACGAAACTGGAAAAAGCGACATTCACAAACGGAATCTTACTGTAGTTTTTAATTTTAAAGTAACAACCCCTCATTGCATACTCCTACCTAATCCTTTATAGGTAAAACAATTAGGAGGCCGGGATTAGGTTGACGATTTTTAGAGTGATTGCATAACCTTTCTATATGAGAAAGGCAAAAATGTGTCAAAGTCCAAAAAAGTCAATCTTTGTCAAAAAAATTTCTTCGAGTTTCATCAAATCTCAACGTTTTATGCATTTTAAAGTCATGTGGCATCAAAAATACAAATTTGATTTTGAAATTTTCCCTTACTACCCCCTTGAGAATTTTTCATTTCACTTTATATGAGAATTTGCTATGTGGTCGCACTCTTCAACCCGTAACTCTGCAGCCGGAAGTCCTATCAATAAATTCAACCTTCTGTCTACAAATTTTCGAACTAATGACCCTCGGATCGATCTGAAACATATCTCGGAAAATGAAAAGCGAAATAAATAATTCCAGGCAGCGGTGTAGCCAAGAGGAGGCTTTGGGGTTCAACACCAGCCCCCCACACAAAAAAATGGATTGAAGTTAAAAATTTAATGATGCTGACTGATTTAATTGAAAATTACAATAATAATTACACTAATTTACAGCATTTCTGAACTAAATAAGCTGGTGGTTATTTTCAATGTAAAACTGTGTGCTGAATCCGGAAATAAAGTCCAAAAAATTTACAGTAGAACAATTTTCGAGTTACAGTAAAAAAATGAATTTCACCTCCAAAACAAAACGTACGTTCAGTAAATTCCAAATATCTTTGGTTGTAGTGCATCGATATGAAATATTATTATGTTGAATTAAAAGTAATTGAATGCACTTTCGATTGTTTGAACATTTTGTTTTAGTGCGACTACTGATTCTGACGTTATTTACCAGTTTATTGAACTGTTTCTTAATTTGAAAAATGAGCAATTGGTCAATATTTTGGGCAAGATGAAGCAATCATAAGAATTATATTTTTATGGGTCTATTAAAGCCTGCTAATAACCAAAAAAATAAACACTTATTAGTTTAAATCGGACGGAAATTGTGAAAGTTATTCAACTTTTTGCAGAATGGGAATTTTTGATTTTCTCTGGGTCAACTTATTGAACCGTCTCGATTTCAATTTTTTAGGGCTTGTTTTATAATATATGACGGATTCTCTGTCAGAATTCTGTTAAACAAGTAAATTGAAGAATTTTGAAAAAAAAATAATGTGCGGTAATATTCGAACTCGTTTATTCAAATGTTTTGAACCTTCTGATAACAATAATTTCAGGCTAAGTGCGATAATGTCATCAAAACATTGGCATTAAAAATGCGCATAATATTTTCATGTGTCATACAGAATCGTATATGTACAAAATAGGCTGTAAATTGCATGTTCCACAACGCCCTGATACACATATATAATGACTTATCCACTTATTTCATCACGTTTTGTTCTACTAACAATTTATTTTACGTTAATAAAACGTCTAGAAGTTTCTAATTTGAAATTAATCCAAATTCACATTGGCCTCTACGACCGATTTTACTGTACTGATTCACAAAACTTCAATATACTACAATACATTGCGTAAAATATCTAGGTGCGTATTCTACGTTCTTCAAATAATTCTGAAGTTCACCATGTGAGATTTTCAACCTAAAATAAAAAAAATAAGTCTTGCTCGATGTCCTACATGATTTAAAAATATAGTTGTTTAATAACATCAATATCAAATACCTGCCTGAAAACATTCCAATAGACACTCATTCCAGAGTTCTGATATCAATAATAATCCTAAGCTTTCCTAGCATATTTAGCTTTTTTCACACACACACACACACACACACACACACACACACACACACACACACACACACACACACACACACACACACACACACACACACACACACAACACACACTGCTCCACCGGAATCGCCGAACAGATCTCGACACCTGGCTGGTTGGCTCGGCCTGAACCTTAAGCCAGGTTTAAACATACTGGTGAACCTGGTTTAAAAGTTAAGCAAGGGTGAAGAAATCGGCCCTTAATCTGTTAATTGGTGCAGTTGTGGAAACAAAACCAATATACAGTAAGTGCTCTATATTGTATTCTAACATTTGACTATTTGATATTTCGAGGAATCTTTGATTTTAGATTAATTTTAGATAACCGATTAATTTTAGATAACCGATTAACTTAAAGTTTTCCCCAGTCTAGTATTTTATAACACTTCTGACAAGCTTCTTAACCCTCCCGGTTTAAACGTGTCCGATCATCTTCGATTTTGATAATACTTTCAACATTTCATCAGTATAGGGGACTAAGACATTTTACACAGGCAATCAAATCATTTTGAATCAAAATGTTTTTTTTAAAGAGTGTGGAACAAAATCTATCCCAAAATAAGTTTCAGGGAATTAATCCTTCTTTACGTAAAAATATAAACTGCTTAAAATATTCTTTGCCAGCGAATGCCTAAATAGTAAGGAATCATTGTAATTGTAATAGTATCTTGGAGAAGCTACCAGTAAAAAAACTAACAACAATTTTTGGTCTATTATTCGGAAAGATAAATGTGAAAAAAAATGCGCTGAGCAACTTTCTAAATGGAAGAAAACCTTTGAAACATTAACTTTCTATGTTCCATTATGGTCCTAGCATCACTGCAAATTTTAAGCTCGATCGGTGAAACTATATTTTTGCGCCCATGGCTTAAAGTTTACATGGGATTTCGTGTGGGAAAATCGACTTTTACAAAATAATTTTTCCAAGAGTCGCCCTTTGCATTCTCAAAATAAATCGATGCAAAAGCAAAGAAAGTCCTGAAGATCGCGAAACGATCTAACGCTTGTGGAAAAGTTTTTAAGCGAAAACCGAGTGATGTTCTGAAGATTTATGAAAATTTCAATTTTCATATGTGCTTATGTGCATTTTACAAGTTTACGAGATATTTGATTTAGAAAGATTTTACTAGATAGCATATAAGGATGATATAAACATCAGTTTTGTAATACAAATGCTCATTGTTTCATAAACAATCATAATTCTAAAGATAGATCTTTCAAAATCATATTCGTACGGTACACATTTTCTTCAAAATCAATTGAAGTTTCCATAATAGATCATCAGTGTAATAACTTTTATTTGTAAATGCAGCTTTCAACCGTTTTTGCATTGAATTTACAATAAGCGTTTTAGTACGTCTCATTCTCCTGATATAATTTGTTATATCCACCATTTCTAAATAAAAGTACCATTTTACGAGAACTTTGTTTTAAAAGTTGATATTCATATTGAAATGAACATTCTGAGCCATTCTAGTGGACATATAATACCACATATAACTAATCCACCATCTCTGCCCGTATCTGCTGCTTTAAGGTATTTAACGTTCAGATCTAAGTTCGGTTTTTGTCCACTAGAAACAACGAGACCTTTTAACCCTTAAATGCGCAATGTTGTTTTAAAACAACATCGCGAAAACCATCTCAAAATTATCATAGTAACGTATTAAAGCAGTGAGACAATTTTCAGAAAATTTGAAAAAAAATGGTTTGCGCCTTTAAGGGTTAAGGTCGTCAAACGGTGGGATAACAAAATTCTCACAAGTTTCCTACCTCATGCCTCCACGCGAGTCCATTGATGACATTTGGTCCATAGACCGGCGACGACTGGGTGCTATCAGCCTTCTGCCGATAGTAGCAGAATGAGAGGGTGCGAACAGATCTAGCCGAGAAAACATTGCCGTAAAAATGAATAGTTGATCGGAAATTAGCCCCAATACGACTAATCTGACTAGTATCTATGACCACGGGTCAAAACGTATTGAAAATTCGCCGCTTCTGTTTTTATGAACCTAATTTCAAGCTCCGTTATTGCTAACAAGCCCGTGCATCAGGTTAACAGTCCTTTATATTTCCCTTCAGTGTTCGTTATTATCGCTCGTATACTTGTACTCCACAAGCAAGCCGATATGGAAAATAAGAAATACTTTCGTTGATTTATAACATCTCGCGCTATTTTTGCCTGTATAATGTGTTATCACACGGTAGTTTTCAAGCCAATAAATATATCGTTGAGAAGAAGTAGCGAATTCTGTCCAAATACTGTTGCAATGAATAGTGATCCGGCCCATTACGCAGATAAGATTAGCTTTTCTAGGCAATACTCCCACGGTCGGCTGTGTGGAGTTCAAATTGCTTTTGTTTAGGGAACATAGTATACTTTCGGTAGCCGGCTGCCCAGAGTTTAAAAAAAAACAAAAACTAAACAAGATCTTCTCTTTTTCGAGTGATCGTGCACTCGAAGACTAACTAAACAACTACCTAATAAAATATGCTTTACAGGTCGCATTGCTTGCTTGGAGCGAGTCCTAGACCTGATACCCTTCCAAACTACCAACTCCGCGACACCTATGGAAGAGTCTGATTAATCGTCGTCCTTCCGTTAGATAGGTGGAGCATCAACACTTCCTGTCTACCTTATCCTTTATCCTTCCCCGTGAACGATGGAGATGGGGGCGGCCGGCAATGATGGCTATCATGCTGTTGAGGTTGTAATATGGGTCGGATTGGTATGAATTCCTACTTACCATTTTCTAAGCAACTCTTATTAGATAATCAGCAGTCAAACATGATGAAGTCAGTGTGCAATCCGCCAAAATCATCGTCACAACGCAACGCAACGTAGAAACAACGAGACCTTTTAAATCAAAGATGTTGAATTTGGACTCGTCGACAAAGATTGCAATTTTTTAAATATTCCGATAGATTATTTCAATGTAAACTAAAAACTAATTGTTTGTTGTTCGCATTGATGAACGGGTTCTTGTCCAGAACACAGGCGCTATAATTGTCCATTCTCTATACATTACGAACCGTACCGTAAACTCTAGGTAAACCAGGAGCTATCAAGTTTTATGACCCGATAGAACGATGGTTCAAGCCGGACTATTATGTATTTAGATTCTGTAATGTGGGTAGGGATTAAGTATCACCAATGATTAAGTGTCGTCCCTCTTCCTTATTTTTATATAGAGTTTAGGGTTGATTATCCGTGATTCGATTAGTTATCCGCGAAAAAATATTCGATTAGCTGGGTGTGACGGTAAGGCTTAACGGAAAGTTAATTTTTTACTCGAACAATGCTGGACTTGTTCTTATTTTTCAGTTAGTCTTTCCGGTCCAATGCTGTATACGGGTAGAAGCAATTTTGGTTTTTTTCGTTTTGTGCTCATGCTTAGGTACATTAACGCGGGTACACAAGCGCAGATTACTAAACTGAATCAAGTATGTGATAGGTACAATAATTGGTATAGATTTTCAGTTTTCGGTGTTGCTTTATGCGTTATGCTAAAGCTGTCTTGCTTTTCTAGGTTAATACCGTGCACCACACTTTGTAGTTGGACTAGTCGACAGAAACTACAATCTTTCCAATATTCCGATGGAATGTTCCAATGGTGTTTAGTAAATTATCCCTTGAAGCCGCAAATATTGCCCCATAGCTTCAATACGTTACTGTGATAAATTTGAGATGATTTTCACAATGTTGTTTTAAAAACAACATTGCGCATTTAAGGGTTAAATATCAATTCTTTGCTATTCATTGATGAATGGCTTCTTGTTCAGAACACAGGCATTGTAGTTGTCTGTTCATTATACATTACGAGCCGTGCCAATCTATATTTATGCATTAATGCTCTGATCTAGTTTGCTTAACATGAATATAACATTAAATTCAAAATTTTCTCAAATTTTTGTAACCCTTTCTTTAAAGACTTTTTGATGTAATGGATCACGCTTTTTTCTCAAATTTTGACAAGACTTCAGTGTCTGAGACAAATAACTGCACATGTTTCCATCAGCTATCGTCTGCTATATCTACGTATTATATCGTATGGTCAAGGGATCCCAAATTTTCTTTTCCAGATAAAAGTTTTTTTTCATTACTCTAATTTGCATAAATTAAAACACTTTCCATTGAAACAAAAGCGACAAAAACTATCTGACACCTGTATCAGGGTGATCTAATTATTTCCCATTAAAATTCGATCAATAATTTGAGCGGAATCAAATCGGTTATCTCAAACTGAATTTGCTAGAGCTACAAATTTTTTGTAATTAATTGTAGGATGTATTTCTGTTCAAATTGACATTTATTCCTTTAGAATAAATTAGCCGAAGTTTTCGATCTAATTTCTCTTATTCGATATACGAATCAGTGTTGTCCGTCATACCTAAGCTGACCAACTCTGACGAAAAATCTGTACACCATACCGCAACGAAGCGAAATCGTTCATCACGCTCAGGTAAACGGTTTTCATAGTGTACGAATTTTTTCGTCAGCGTTGGTCAGCTTAGTTATACCCATACTAGTCCTACCCGTACTGTTAACAGCATGCAGGACTTTGAGTCAAGTTGAGAGAATTTATACTCATTTTAGGTAACACTATACTAGAACTATTATTTTGATAGGACAGAGGTTCTAAATAATTTTGAAATACCTGGAAAAAGGTTCCAAAAAGTCGGTGATCGTTGAATTTTTTATTCAAAAGTACATAGAATGTCGTTCATAACGTCATAACTGCGAAAAAACGCCCAAAAAGTAATTTGTACTTTTTCGCGTCTTCGGCGTCCTACTTAATTCCGAAGAAAAATTTTCTCCGTGTTTTAGTTTCATTTTTATTCGCTAAAAACTGATTGACATTTTTCCTCAAATTTTTTTGAGTTTCATTTTATTTCGGGAAACTCTGATCGACATTTTTGTTCAGAACTTTCTCAGCCATTATTTTCTGCGCAACCTTTTTACTACCAATTTTCTTCGAATTTTTTTGAGTCACATTTTTCCTCGGGAGAATCTGATCAACAGTTTTCTTCGAACCTTTCTCAATAACAATTTCCGTCGCGACTTTTTGTTTATCGTTTTTGTCCAAACAAATTTGAGTTTCATTTTTCCTCGGAAGAAATTACTTGTCATTTTTCGTCGGAGATTTCTCAGTTACTTTTTTCGGCTCGACTTTTTGTTTATCGTTTCTCTCTACCTATTTTTTGACTTTCATTTTTATTCTGGGCGTGTCATTTTTTGGTTTGAAGTTGTTTCGAGACGTGCTTCAACATCTCATTAAGATTATTGTCCAAGGGATGTCGTTTACAGTTTTTCAATACCTTCTCTTTAATTTTTATAAGTTTCCACAGCTCTAGTGTCATCCATGGACAATGTTTCTTCAGCTTTACTTCAGCAGCGACCGTTCTAGTAACGTTATTGCGGATCTCATTGAATTTGTCCATTAAGTAGCATATCTTGTCATTTGCGTTTGCATAAACTGGCATGGTCTGCGCTGCTTCAACGAAACGTGTGTTCAAGCATTCATGATCGACAATTTTTTTGGTCAATATCACTTTATTTCTTTCGGAAGACAGATTGAATGACGTCAACACTATAGAATGATCGCTAAGAGTGGTTTCGATGGTTTCATTGATCATTTCTCGTGTCAATGCTGAAGAACAGATTACGTGATCCAATATATTGTTCGTCGCTGGGCGCGTTGCAAAGGTATTTGTTACTGATGTGTCATAAGAGCGCAGAAGCCTAAGGTATTCTCTTACAGCATTATTGCTTTCCATATTCACGGGGATATTGGTATCTCCAACGAAGATGATATCACAACCTTTTTGTGTGTTTGCCAATTTCTCTTCTATTACTTTGACAAAATCCATAAACCGAAACGCTGGAGGGCGATAGACAGCATGAAGAGCCAGCAGCCTATCTCGATATTTTAACTTCACTAGCACGTAGTGAAACCCATCACTTGATTCTACCTCGATAACATCTGATTGGATATTGTTGCGAATATATACAGCAAGTCCTCCGTTGGATGCTTCGCGGCACGAAAAAATAGGATAGTTTGAATAGATCAGTTCTACTTTCTTGTAGCCAAGTTTCCCCTAGCACCAGAATATCAATTATGTCGCCATATCTAAGCATAAATTCTTTTACAGAATCAAATTTTTCCAGGCTGTTCATGCCCCTCACATTCCATTGGAAAATTCTCAACGTTGTGTTCAAGTTCAAATTACGTTTTTTCACAATACAATCTTCAACACATTCATAAATATAGTTCTTTGTTGTTCCGTACATAATAGAAATACATTTAAAAACACAGATATTTCATAATGTATTACAAATCAGCGACGTTTGGGGGATGGTTCGCGAGTAGAGGAGGAAGAGAGTGTAGATGTATTCAGGCCAGATGAATTGTATGATCTTTTGTTTTGGTTGCGATATAAGTCTTGAATATCCTTCCGACAGCGAATAATTTCAAGTTTTGAATGTTGCGACTTTTTCACCAAAATAGCACCGTAACGCCCTGGCCAAACAAACTGCAAATTCAACGATTCTTGAATATCCTTTGTTTCACGTAGTAATGAAAGGCCATGCTGAAACATTTCGTCACGAATGATGATTTTACCGGCCATTCCAGAAAAGCCGTCTCCCAGCGCAGTCACTAACAGCTGACCATAGCTTTTCTTTTTGGTAAAAACCATTTCCTTGAAGTGTTGTTCACTGAAGATTAGTTTAATTGGTGGATTCTTATGGTTCACCTTAGGATCATGGATCTACCAAGACGATCAACTTCGTTTTCCAGATCGAAAACTTTAGCACTCAACATATTATGCCGTTCATGAACCATACCCACATCACATTTCATTTTTCTTGACAAGTTTCCACAGATCGAAGCTCTTCCATCATGGTGTCGAATTTATTCGATAAAAATTGCTGGCGCTGTTCCACTTCTTTTATCGTCTCCTCCAGGTATTTTCGAGTGATCAAATTCTCCTTCTTCAACTCTTGCACTTCATTTATCACCTTACGCAGCTCGTTAACGATCATATTTTCAGCTGCGGTGGCCCCATCGGATCGCATATGGATTTCCTTACATGACACTGAACAGAAGTACTGCTGATTCTTCATTTTCCGAATAGCACTTCCAACTATTTTCTTGCATTTGAAGTGATGGCATTGATGACATTGGACGCATTCAAGAACCTTTGATGGATCAGCTTCAAATTTACAACACAGCGTACAGATGATTCCATCTTCCTGGTCAGACATTATACGATGCGTACCGCTGTAACGGAATCGATCAACGGTAACAATACGAGATGTAACAATGGATGATCAGCAGGCAGCATGTATTATCACAAACAGCGAAAATTTGTATGACTTATTTTTCCCGATCCACATCAGCATGATAGCCATCATTGCCGCCCGCCACCATCTCCATCGTTCACGGAGAAGGATAAAGGATAAGGTAGACAGGAAGTGTTGATGCTCCACCTACTTAACGGAAGGACGACGATTCATCAGACTCTTCCATAGGTGTAGCGGAGTTGGTAGTTTGGAAGGGTATCAGGTCTAGGATTCGCTCCAAGCAAGCGATGCGACCTGTAAAGCATAATTTGTTAGGTAGTTGTTTAGTTAGTCATAGAGTGCACGATCACTCGAAAAAGAGAAGATCTTGTTTAGTTTTTGGTTCTTTTTAAACTCTGTGCAGCCGGCTACCGAGAGTATACTATGTTCCCTAAACAAAAGCAATTTGAACTCCACACAGCCGACCGTAGGAGTTTTGCATAGGAAAGCTAATCTTATCTGCGTAATGGGCCGGATCACTATTTATTGCAACAGTATTTGGACAGAATTCGCTACTTCTTCTATACGTTATTTTTTTTTTTGCTTGAAAACTACCGAATGATAACACATTACACAGGCAAAAAAAGCGCGAGATGTTATAAATCAAGGAAAGTATTTCTTATTTTCCATATCGAATTGTTTGTGGAATACAAGTATACGAACGATAATAACGAACACTGAAGGGAAATATAAAGGATTGTTAACCTGATGCACGGGTTTGTTAGCAATAAATTGAAGCAAGCTTGAAATTAGGTTCATAAAAACAGATGCGGCGAATTTTCAATACGCTTTGACCCGTGATCATAGATACTAGACAGATTAGTCGTATTGGGGCTAATTTCCGATCAACTATTCATTTTTACGGGCAAGGTTTTCTCGACTAGATCTGTTCGCACCCTCTCATTCTGCTACTATCTGCAGAAGGCTGATAGCACCCAGTCGTCGCCGATCTAAGGACCAAATGTCATCAATAGACTTAGACTCGCGTGGAGACATGAAACTTGTGAGAATTTTGCTATCCCACCGTTTGACGACCGACGCATTTACTTCCCAATGTGCGTTTAAAATGTTCAAAACTAGTGATTTTCAACACCTCGTAACTCGCAATAACAAAAAACATTTTTTAGTAAAAAGGTGAAAATTTTGCCATTTTGACGCATTTACTTCCTAATGTGTGTCTAAAAGGTCCAAAACAATCGTTTTTAAATTTCGCGGAACTGGCAAGTACAAATATAAATTTTCTGTGAAAGTTGATTTTTTTTCATTTTGACGAATTTACTTCTCAGTGTGCGTTTAAAATGTTTTAAACTATTGACTTTATAGTCCTCGCAAAAACAAACAACATTTATCTATGAAAAGTTGAAAAAAATTCCCTTTTGCCGCATTTACTTCCCAATGTGCGTTTAAAATATCTAAAACTATTGATTGTCAACTCCTAGCAACTAGCAATAACAAACAATATTTATCTGTGAAAAGTTGAAAATGTTTCGATTTTAACGCGTTTACTTCCCAGTGTGCGTTTAAAATGTCTAAAACTATTGATTTTCAACTTCTCGTAACTCGCAATAACAAACAATATTTATCTATGAAAAGTTGAAATTTTTTCGATTTGCGCATGTATACGCACTTCACTTTTGGATCTTTCCGAAACACTTTTGCTGTTTTTTCACCTTTATGCTATCGCGCGCGAATTGAGCAGGTTTACGGGGAACTAACTTCGGATACCGCGAAATAAAAACTCGAAGTCAATTTTGCTACCGACACCACTGATTGCTGTTAACTATCTGTTTTTATTGTATGTTTTTGTGTACATTTGTCTATTTGTGTTTATGCTGCGGCTGTTTGACAGCTATGTTATGGTTTGCAGAATCCATTTCTGCTTAGGGTTTGCACAGTGGGCTGACTGTGCGAATCGTATGGTAAGTATTTTACATTGCATTTTGTTTCTAAAATTCTACGATTATTTCACTTTTTCTTAGGGCTAGGTAAGTATTTACAGGTATGTACAATGCATAAAATTTCATTTCATTTCAGGTGCATGTTGTGGTGGATTAAAGGTGAGTATTGAACAGCGCATTTACTTCCCAATGTGCGCATAAAATGTCTAAAACTATTGATTTTAAACTCATCCTAACTCGCAATAACAAACAATATTTATTTGTGAAAAGTTGAAAAAATTTCGATTTTGGCGCATTTACTTCCCAATGTGCATTTGAAATGCCTAGAACTATTGTTTTTCAACTCCTCGTAACTTGCAATAACAAACAATGTTTATCTCTAAAAAGTTGAAAATGTTTCGATTTTGACGCATTTACTTCCTAATGTGCGTTTAAAATGTCTAGAACTATTGATTTTCAACACTTTGTAACTCGCAATAACAAACAATATTTATCTGTGAAAAGTTGAAAATTTCTCGATTTTGACGCATCCCAATGTGTATTTAAAATACCTAGAACTATTGTTTTTCAACTCCTCGTAACTTGCAATAACACACAATATTTATCTCTAAAAAGTTGAAATTTTTTCGATTTTGTCGAATTTACTTCTCAGAGTGCGTTTAAAATGTTTAAAATAATTGATTTTCAAGTCGTGGTAACTCGCAAGACCAAACAACATTTATCTGTGAAAAGTTGGAAAAATTCCTTTTTGACGCATTTACTTCCCAGTGTGCGTTTAAAATGTCTAAAACTATTGATTTTCAACTCCTCGTAACTCGTAATAACAAACAATATGTATTATCAAAAAGTTGAAAAAAGTTCAAAATAATTGAATTTATTTATATCGTCTACCATTCCACTTATCTGCCATTGTACGGTAATTAAACGATCAAGCATAAGATACAGGTCAAACAAGCAAACCAAGACAAAATGTTCATCTTTGTACAGGTTCGTAAACTTTGTGATTGGTATCAGCTTGCGTGCGACAGGTAAATTTTCCTCATGACCAGTCTCAAGACCGATGGCGCATGTAGATTCCATGACCTGTTTTTAACGACATGTTAAATAGTTGGACGCAACCTTTCAACAATTTCATTTAGCTTCATTTTGGTAAGTAATAATTAGTTTCCGTTCCATAATAGCAATTAGTTTACATTTTAACCGTTACGTTAATTTGAGGGAATTTAAAAACTAGTGTAGAGGAAACTGTGCCAATGCACACTTCTCTGTAGTCATAAAATTTATTTTTCTAGGTAAAACAAAAAAAATAAAGAAATAACTGGTCTTAAATTACAAATTAATTGACTTTTCAAAAGTATACGAAAATGAAATTGTGCCATTTTCACACCAAGTAATGATTTTTTATGTGTAGTGTACGGAAACTTGCACACTTTAGATTACAAACAATAAGAAAATGACAGATAATGATTCTACTACCAAATTTACAAAACAATACCTATATTTAATAGCGCAAACCTTTATTAAAAATATATTAAACATTTACACTAGAGGTGTACGAATATGAGATTGTGCCACTGTAGTAATTCTTTTAACAATGTAGCTTATCTTATACAAAAGTGTTATTTCAAAGACCCCAGGTGAGAGCATTTTTGTAAATAAACTAGCAAAAAGTAAACTGCTGCAAACTACGCTTTTTTTGTCGAACTGCTGCTGCTAATGAGCGGAAAGGTGGGTTTTTTCTTCTATGAGCGACCGCGTTCTCCTTTGGTTGTTTCGTTGGCTGCCCCGGCAGCGGTCCTTAACGATTAGCTAGAAAGGTGGGCAAGGTTCTTTTGTTGGAACTTCTATGGTAGTAGGTCGAACAATCGTCGAGTCCACCCACTCTATGAAGGGTTCAGTAGACACCTGCTTCGCTCTCCTTGGCGATTCGCAATGGAGGAGAGCAAGGCTCGTTTGGCTGATCCGCCACAGCAACAGAGAATCGCTGTCGTCTTTGGGTCCCTTATAGCTAGCCGAGGACGCGAGTGGATCCTTGGCGATTAGCTTCCCTTGCCGTGGACCATATTCTACTACACTTGTCTCCGGACCACAGACTGGCACTTGAGCGGGTATAAAACTTAAACTTTTCGTGGACTGGAATTATCCACCGAGGAATCGTTAACGATAGAAAGCAGACGAACTGAAGTCCAACCTTTTGTCCAAAATTTACTCACTTTTCTCGATGGTCGCCTTCCGCGCGATATCAACAAATCGCTGAATAGCGAATTCAGAAGCTCTTCTTCGCCCCAAGAATTGGTGTCAAACTGAATCCCAACCTTTAGAAACAAATATAAAGCAAAACTTACTACACTTATCTTGACCAACAGAATACTTCACAAAAGCTGAAACAAATCAAATTTACAAGTAAATGTGAATTACTAGGAACAGCGGTGATTATTATGCTGCATAAACAATACACTGTACGGACTGTACAGTACATATTTGGGTATTTTTCCACTTGGTGCAAGTTACACCGTGCATCCATTGAGGACATTTACTCGGTAAGCCATCATCACCTTCTGTCCATAGTAGCGAAACGCGAGGATTCAACTATAGTATTTACCCGGACCGGGTCAAGTCCCGAGGACAAGAAAAAATGCATTTCACGCGCATCTGTAGCTATGGCAAATGCTCGCGACGGGATGGAATGCTTAATATCGGCGACATGAATGTCCAGATAGGCAAATCGGTAATCGATCCAGTCAGTCAGCACACCGGTATGAACGATAACGGCCAACGATGTGTGAACTTGGCAGACTTCAGAGGAACGCAAGAACGAATAACATTTTTTTCACCCCTCACATACGATCCACTATCGTTTGAATGCCAGAAGGTAGTTGAGGAGGATGATGCTATAAAGGTCCAGACTCGGTATTCCCACGAACCAAGCGCCTATCATAAGACCGCGGTAACAAGGCGAAGTGAAGAATATCAGTCGACTTATTAGATTATCACGATTAAATCATGCAAAATAGTTGGTGGAAAAACAATTGACCGGGCGGAATGGTGCTTTTGAAAAAGTGGTTGTGATTTTTCATCACACCACCACACTGTGCCGGGACACGCAACACAACTGCGTAGTGAAAAAACCACAGCCACTTTTCCAAAAGCACCATCCCGCCCGGTCAATTGTTTTCCACCAACTATTTTGCATGATTTTATTCGTGATAATCTAATAAATCGACTGATATTCTTCACTTTTTTCCTACGCATAGTACCAATCGTTCAATTCTTGCACATACTCAAACAAAGTAACTTGAGCCTTAATGAATGTAGGGCTTACAAAAATAAATGCGCTTTGATTTGCTGATGTTTGTTGGTTCACGAGTAAGGGTAGAGAACTTACCTTTTTAATTGAAACCAGTCTAATGTTTTTATACGCAGAAAATGTTTCATCCTGTAAAAAATTATAATTTCACATTATTCTTACGAAATAGAAAAGAAAATACGGTAGATGAATTAATCATTTTATCCTTGAAATATGTCAATGATGTTTAACCCTCTGTTACCCAAATTTTTATTTTGCTTAAAAAAGCTATTGTAGACTGTTTTACATTTCTTACAAAAGAAATGTATAGGATTCGCTCAAACTTTGAAAACTTTTTCCGAGGCCCGGAGGGCCGAGTCTCATATACCAATCGACTCAGCTCGACAAATTGAGACAATGTCTGTATGTGTGTGTGTATGTGTGTATGTATGTATGTACAAAATGTCATGTAATTATCTCAGCAATGGCTGAACCGATCTTAATGAAATTAGTTTCAAATGAAAGGCCTAACGTTGCCATTTCACACTATTATTTTTGATTTTTAATATGTTGTTTACTTTCTGAGATATGGGTGATTTTGTCAAAACACAGCAGGTTTTTTGCAAATAACTTTCGAAAAATACAATATTGTCGCACAAATAGAACATAAATAGAAAGCTTGTATATGTATACCTTTCTAAAAAGCTATAGATTATCTAAATCCGTGCACGAGCAGCGGAGATATTAAACATTTTGTATTTTTAGTCCTCGGTTACCAATTTCCACTAATTAAAAATGAGATTGTTTCATACAATGTATTGCTTTACTGGTGTTTTAGGGGCAAAACTAAACCGATTTTGAATATCGAGGTATGAAAACACATCTACGTGATTCAAGGAATTCGATGTTGAGAACATTTTGTGAATTACCTTTATAATAAATGAACTATTTCTCAAAAATCAACATATAAGTTCACTTCAAAGACAAAATGGCCTGTGTTAAGCCAAAGAGAACCAAGAGCCATTTTGAGGTGCATGCTTTAAAATCGCTATAGCATCCAATGTAACACTAGGAACTTCAATATCTATTATTTTTTGGGAACTCAAATAGCTAACGAAAGCAAGTAAGTGTTCTTTAACTTTTATGTGAATGCTAAGTTAGCGCAAAATGAATTTTGGCACGAAAAATACAAGAAAAAAATTATGGCGCTCAGTTCGGTTTGGCTTAGCGCAGGCCAAATGTGTTGATAAAGAAACAGTGAGTTCTAGTATTTATTCCTTGGATTAGGCATTGCGTTCAATCATGAGGTATATGTTGGATGGTATATCAATACACAGATCAACAAGTAATTCACCTAGTAGTGAGATAAAAGATTTCTAATATAATTATACTTGTGGCGTCACGAAAGCAACTGTATGTTTGAAGCCCAAAAATCTAGCGAAAATTTAACTCTTTTGCAAGATTTAGGTTATACTGGTTATGGCGCAAAAATTACTACTTACATTATTTATGATAAGAATGTAGGAATCAATATATCATAATATTATACCTATAAAAATAATGTCACAGCAGAGTAAAGCCATGTCAAGTGATCCTCGAATTTTTCGCAAAATCACCGATCTTCATGAGGTATATTTTATTGTATAGGGATTATGGTGAATAGCTTTTGGTATAAATATTTCGCTACAATTCCTTTTTTTCTTTAAGATATTAACCCTTAAACTTTATTGCATGATAAAATTGAAAATTTTATATCTCAAGAACTACTTAAGATAATTCAAAGAATTTTTGCACACTTATGGAATGATATTTGCACTATCTTATAAAAATATTTTTACTTTATAATTGCGTGAATAACGGTACTTTGCATCTATTTAAAATTTTTAATTGTATTTTTTCTTGTGTTCTTCACGCTAAAAATTTTCAAAACGTATGTTAAGTTATGCGGCAATCTTTCACCTTCAATAACCTGTATTTATAATTTTTCATTTTTGTTCCTATCGAGAGTTATGGAGGATTTTGTAACAGTGCGCTGTTTCAACGCACGGCCCACTTTGATGCAGCCCGCGAGAACGTTCATATTGGCAACGTCGCACGTCACTACGTCAGAAAGCGCATCGTGTAGGAAGAGCGCATCGCATGACTAAAAGAAACCATATTTCTCGATTAGCGCAAAAGGGCAAACTTTTCAATACGAATTATCGAAGGTAATTTTTTTCCGGATATTTTGAGATGCGTTAAATTTTTTTGACTGAAGTGCACAACGAAAATTATAGTTGTTAAATATATTTTTTATTATTATAATTTAACGCTACTAACGATTAACATCTTTAAAAACACTTTTGTTAGTCAAAATACATCTACGTTATATCCAAATTCTTTTTTAGTCTACAACATTACTATATGAAAGTGGAAAATCTTATGCCAACAGCATTTTATTCCACGTTTTTATTTTCACCGAGTGAACAACGATGTGTCTTTTGAAAAAAGTTTACATAAAATCTGTTGTTCAATCGCATCGATGTTGGGGTTTTTTATCACTATTGCTTCTGTTAATTCTGTTGATTGGTGGTTCTCCAAGTTCTGGTATGATATTATTTATTTTTGTCGAATTTCAATTATTCATCAACGATCTTTATTTCAAAATCCTCGTTACAGTTTTCCGCATGTACCTGTTGAGTCATCGAATATTCCAGTTCCATTACTTTGGCAAACACTATAAGAAGAAAAATTAAACGCGTAAATTTTCCTATATTTTAAACGCGTTATAGAGGAACCCATTACTATAAACATTGGATGTAAAATCGAAAATTTAAGGAAAATTGTGTTTTGTTCATGTCCATATTTATTTTCGTTGTATTTTTTGCGCCCATTACGACATATGCTACACATGTGTTTACCAATATAATTTTTAAATTTATCACTCCACATGGATGCCATAAAAACAAAATACGACGAACATATTTATGATTTTTTTTAACGGAATACATCATTCGTGTGATCGACCCATATTTATAACATAAATCAATCGAATGTTTTTTGAGCAAATATTGTATATCTTGAGATAATATAGCATTTCGTCCAGTTCTCTCTATATGGGAAACACCCAAGTGCGATCGAAACAAAAACAAACGTCAAAACGTTTTCTCACTCGCACTGATGCAAATTAAATGAGCGCGTAATTTAACGCACGACCCGATGACGCATGGCTGAAAAGGCGCTATGTGGATTTAAGAAAAGATTCACAATCTACCTCTTAGACAGAAGCAAGTGAAAATAAAACGTGGTGAAGTATGTCAATTTGTGAAAAATATGCTAACGCAGATTAAAACATACCCACTGCTCAACTTTGCTCATCGGCTGGCAATAACCGAACGCACTTGTCCGAGGTATTGAGTGACAGAAAATTAAATAACTCTTGAACAATATAATAACGCTAAAGAGCATGCAAATTACTCAGAAAACATTCACTTTCAATTATCCATAAAGAAAAGCTTGTCTTTTTGCTTTAATCTCAGAGATGCCAATTTTGAACATGAGATACGCTCCTTCAAAGCGATGCGCATTAGGACGTTGCGACGTGCGGCATTGCCAATATGTACGTTCTCGCGGGTTGCATCAAAATGGGGCATGCGTTGAAACAGCGCACAGTTACAAAATCCTCTATAACTCTCGATAGGAACAAAAATGAAAAATTACCAATACAGATTATTGAAGGTAAAAGATTTTCGTATAATTTGACATAAGTTTTGAAAATTTTTAGCGTGAAGAACACAAGAAGAAATACAACTGAAAACTTTAAATAGATGCAAAGTACCGTTATTTACACAATTATAAACCAAAAACATTTTTATAAGATAGTGCAAATATCATTCCATAAGTGTGCAAAAATTCATTGAATTATCTTCAGTAGTTTTTGAGATACAAAATTTTCAATTTTATCATGCAATAAAGTTTAAGGGTTAATATCTTAAAGAAAAAAAAGGAATTGTAACGAAATATTTATACCAAAAGCTAATCACCATAATCCCTATACAATAAATTATACCCCATGAAGATCGGTGATTTTGCGAAAAATTCGAGGATCACTTAACATGGCTTTACTCAGCATTAACCATCATTTGTCATTCCTCACACGTCCCCCATCTCTTTTTTTCCCTCTCTCTCTATCTCTCTCTCTCTCTCTCTCTCTCTCTCTCTCTCTCTCTTTCTCTCTCTCTCTGTCTCTCTTCTATCGCATCTATCTAGCTATTTCTGTATCCATTTCAAAGTTGTGTGATAAGATCTTCTGCCAATCTGAAATATTCATTAATTGTAATTGCGAAGGTTTGAGAAAACAAAACTATTTTTTGTCTGCTGCTACATCAACTCAACTTTAATTCAATTGTATTCAAAGCCAGTATCTACACTATAATGGAAATTCATGGCTATATTAGAAAAATATTTGGCTTAACTGGGTAATATGAAAGTTTGACGATGGAAATTTTCAAAAGAGACATTCCACGTGCGATATTTAAACTATTCGTATCTCTATTGAATTTTGAATGAAATATATGCTCAAATACTGAAAGCTGAAGCCAGCAGGATTGGAATTGCCATCAACGTTTCGAAGACAAAATACATGAGAGGAAGAGGTTCTAGAAACGACAATGAGTACCTCCTACCCGAGTTCGGATTGACGGTGACGAAATCGAGATGGTCGACGAATTCATGTATTTGGGCTCACTGGTAACCAACGACAATGATAACAGCAGAGAAATTCAGAGACGGATCTTAGCGGAAAATCGTGCCTACTTTGGACTCCAGAGGACACTCCGGTCGAACAAAATTCGCCGCCGCACGAAGTTGATTATCTTCAAGACGCTGATTAGATCGGTGGTCCTCTACGGCCACGAGACCTGGACTATGCTCGTGGAGAACCAACGCGCCCTTGGAGTTTTCGAACGAAAGGTGTTGCGTACCATCTATGGCGTGCTGATGGAAGACGGAACGTTGCGCAGGCGAATGAACCATGAGTTGTATCAGCTGCACATTCGTTGTATTGGTACGAACTTTCATGAAAAATAACGGATCGAAGACCAAAAATATCCACAAATTAGATCCAGGAAAAGAAATCTCCCAAAGTACCCACTCTCGATGGGGGATGCAACTACAATGTGTCTTCTAACTTATCGTCGTCCAAATTTGGATATACTGAGTAGTTTGAACCATTTCTTTTTCACAGTATTGGTCTGTATAGGACCTGTTTATCCATTTTTCCTGCACGAGAATTCCGAACGAAACAATATGAAAGCTATAAGGATGAATGGAAAGAGACTGCATTGCAATCAACTGAATTCACGGCTTTTATGCTATCGACATAGTCTAGACATTTCACACTATTTACTTCAATGCAAATAAAAACTTTGAAATATCTACCTGTCTCATTCACGAATCGCATTCTCCCTGTCGTTCTCTGTTTAAGGGGCTTGAAAGCACATGTGACCTTGTCTCATTTTACTATATTCAATCGCGCGTTAAATCAGTAATTTCTATTCTGTATATAAATCTTTTTTTCAGGAATATGTGGCCAAAAAGTAAACTTCAAAATCCAAAGCAAAATGAAAGTGCCAGGTTCCTGATAACTAATTAAGGTCCAACAATAAAGTAGAAACACCAGATAATCTTAAAACGACGCCGTCAAGTAAAGAAGCATGAAAACAAAAAGAATAAAACCAAAAAAAAACATGGATGCCCTAGAAAGTCTATTGCATATTTATTAGCCTTTTCTCAGAAGATGGGATTTTCAAAAACATTTCAAAACTTTCTGATGCAATGGTTCTCAAATTCGTTCAATCCGGTTTATTCATTTTCTTTCTTCAAAAATGTATTTGGCTTCAAATACATGACCATTTCATTTTAATAATCCGCATCTTTTTATTCGTTTTGTTCATCTGCATTCACTCTGATCAGCTTATTCTTTTTGTGCATTTTACTCATATCATTCATTGTATTCATTGTATGCATTTTATTCATTTCTTTCCAGTTTATTCATTTAGTTCAGTTTTTTCATTTTAATAATCTGACTACTTTTTCAGTTTTAATCATTTCATCCAAATAATTTATTTGATTCAATTTATTTTTTTATATAAATTTATAACCTTTTACCATTGTTCAATTTTTCATTTTAATCAATGCATTTAATTCTGCTCATTTTCTTCTTTTTATTCATTTTATCACTTCAGCTCATTTTGTTTATTTGATTCGTTTGTTTTATTTATGCATTTCTTTTATTTTTTAATTCATTCATTTTGCTCATCCATTCTTTTTATTCATTTGATCCATTTCATTAATTTGATTCATTGTATTAACTGGATGAATTAAATCAATTTGATTCATTTAACTCAATTGATTCATTTAATTAATTTGAATAATTTGATTTATGTGATTCATGTGGTTCATGTCATTGATTTGATTCATTTGATTCGTGTGATTGATATGATTCATATGATTCATTTGATTCATTGGATTCATTTGATTCATTTGATTCATTTGATTCATTTGATTCATTTGATTCATTTGATTCATTTGATTCATTCGATTCATTTGATTCATTTGATTCATTTGATTCATTTGATTCATTTGATTCATTTGATTCATTTGATTCATTTGATTCATTTGATTCATTTGATTCATTTGATTCATTTGATTCATTTGATTCATTTGATTCATTTGATTCATTTGATTCATTTTATTCATTTCATTCATTTCATTCATTTGATTCATTTGATTCATTTGATTTATTTGATTCATTTGATTCATTTGATTCATTTGATTCATTTGATTCATTTGATTCATTTGATTTATTTGATTCATTTGATTCATTTGATTCATTTGATTTATTTGATTCATTTGATTCATTTGATTCATTTGATTCATTTGATTCATTTGATTCATTTGATTCATTTGATTCATTTGATTCATTTGATTCATTTGATTCATTTGATTCATTTGATTCATTTGATTCATTTGATTTATTTGATTTATTTGATTCATTTTATTCATTTGGTTCATTTGGTTCATTTGATTTATTTGATTCATTTAATTCATTTGATTCATTTGATTCATGTGAATCATTTGAATCATTTGAATCATTTGAATCATTTGATTCATTTGATTCAATCTGATTCATTTGATTCATTTGATTCATTTGATTCATTTGATTCTTTCGATTCATTTGATTCATTTGATTCATTTGATTCATTTGATTCATTTGATTCATTTGATTCATTTGATTCATTTGATTCATTTGATTCATTTGATTCATTTGATTAATTTGATTAATTTGATTCATTTGATTCATTTGGTTCATTTGATTTATTTGATTCATTTAATTCATTTGATTCATTTGATTCATTTGAATCATTTGATTCAATCTGATTCATTTGATTCATTTGATTCATTTGATTCATTTGATTCATTTGATTCATTTGATTCATCTGATTCATTTGATTCATTTGATTCATTTGATTCATTTGATTCATGTGATTCATTTGATTCGTTTGATTCATTTGATTCATTTGATTCATTTGATTCATTTGATTCATTTGATTCATTTGATTCATTTGATTCATTTGATTCATTTGATTCATTTGATTCATTTGATTCATTTGATTCATTTGATTCATTTGATTCATTTGATTCATTTGATTCATTTGATTCATTTGATTCATTTGATTCATTTGATTCATTTGATTCATTTGGTTCATTTGATTGATTTGATTCATTTGACTCATTTGATTCATTTTATTCATATCTTTAATTTTATGCATTTCATGTTCAGTCATTCGTTTTATTTCATTCAATTTGTTAGTATGAGTCAATTTGTTCTATTAATCTTATAACTATTTCTAAATATAATCTTAATTTTTATGTAATAACCTAATCTAATTTGATTCGTGTATATTATAATTTTGATTTCCATTAATTTTTCTACTCGTTTTATGAATTTACAAACCTATTGATTCATTTTTTGCTTTACTTTTTTTATTTCGGTCGTTTTGTTGATTTCTATAATTTATTCAGTTTATTCGAGATTGTATTCGTGCAAGACTAGAAACTGTTTTCATCCCACCTCTAGTTCGGTGCCTACCTCTCGTGAGTTCTGCAAACTAATCCAATAGTGAAATGTGTAAGAAATGTCTCATCTCACTGCTAGGTGGATTAAATCGGTTTTTATAATGAACAATCCGAAAATTATATTGCCAGCTCACGAAGGCTGCAGAATTTTTGATCTAATCTTCAAAAATTCCCAACACTGCCATTTGGCGAGGCAAGATTTTATTGCTAATAACTTTTATTTCCACATCGTTCACAACAGCATATCACAGCTACAGAGGAATAGTACAAATTAGCATCTTAAAAATATTTTTATTTATTTTCTCTAAAAAGATAAAAACCGATTTAATCCACCTAGCAGTGAGATGAGACATTTCTTACACATTTCACTATTGGATTAGTTTGCAGAACTCACGAGAAGTAGGCACCCAACTAGAGGTGGGATGAAAACAGTTTCTAGTCTTGCACGAATAAAATCTCGAATAAACTGAATAAATTATAGAAATCAACAAAACGACCGAAATAAAAAAGTAAAGCAAAAACCGATTTAATCCACCTAGCGGTGAGATGAGACATTTCTTACACATTTCACTATTAGATTAGTTTGCAGAACTCACGAGAAGTAGGCACCCAATTAGAGGTGGGATGAAAACAGTTTCTAGTCTTGCGCGAATAAAATCTCGAATAACCTGAATAAATTATAGAAATCAACAAAACGACCGAAATAAAAAAGTAAAGCAAAAAATGAAATAATTGGTTTTTAAATTCATAAAATGAGTAGAAAAATTAATGTAAATCAAAATTAGAAAATACACAAATCAAATTGGATTAGGTTATTAAATAAAAATTAAGATTATACTTAGAAATAGTTATAAGATTAATAGAATAAATTGACTGATACTAACAAATTGAATGGAATAAAACGAATGACTGAACATGAAATGCATAAAATTAAAGATATGAATAAAATGAATCAAATTGATTTAATTCATCCAGTGAATACTATGAATCAATTTAATTAAATGGATCAAATGAATAAAAAGAATGGATGAACAAAATGAATAAAGTAAAAAGTACATGAAATGCATAAATAAAACAAACGAATCAAATAAACAATATGAGCTGAAGTGATAAAATGACTAAAAAAAGAAAATGAACAAAATAAAATGCATTGATTAAAATAAAAATTAAACAGTGGTAAAAGGTTATAAATTGATATAAAAAAATAAATTGAATCAAATAAATTATTTGGATGAAATGATTAAAACTGAAAAAGTAGTCAGATTGTTAAAATGAAGAAACTGAACAAAATGAATAAACTGGAAAAAATGAATAAAATGCATACAATGAATAAAATAAGTTAAATGAATGATATAAGTAAAATGCACAAAAAGGATAAACTGATCAGAGTGAATCCAAATAATGAAACGAATAAAATAAATAAAAGGAAAGCAGATGAACAAGAGGAATAAAAAGATGCTGAATGAAATAATTAATTAAAATGAAATGGTCATATATTTGAAGCTAAAAACTTTTTTGAACAAAGAAAATGAATATACCGGATTGTAGGAATTTGAGAACCATTGCATCAGAAAGTTTTGAAATGTTTTTGAAAATCCCATGTTCTGAGAAAAGGCTAATAAATATGCAATGGACTTTCTAGGGTTTCCATCTTTTTTTGGTTTTATTCTTTTTGTTTTCATGCTTCTTTACTTGACGGCGTCGTTTTAATATTATCTGGTTTTTCTACTTTATTGTTGGACCTTAATTAGTTATCAGGAACCTGGAACGTTCAATTTGCTTTGGAATTCGAAGTTTACTTTTTGGTCACATATTCCCGAAAAAAAGGTTTATGTACAGAATAGAATTTACTGGTCCAGTTTTTTAACGCGCAATTGAATATAGTAAAGTGAGACAAGGTCACATGTGCTTTCAAGCCCCTTGAACAGAGAGCGACAGGGAGAATACGATTCGTGAATGAGACAGATAGATATTTCAAAGTTTTTATTTGCATTAAAGTAAATAGTGTGAAATGTCTAGGCTATGTCGATAGCATAAAAGCCGTGCATTCAGTTGATTGCAATGCAGTCTCTTTCCATTCATCCTTTTAGCTTTCATATTGTTTCGTTCGTGATTCTCGTGCAGCAAATATGGTTAAATAAGTCCTATACAGACCAATACTGTGAAAAAGAAATGGTTCAAACTACTCAGTATATCCAGATATGGACGACGATAAGTTAGAAGACACATTGTAGTTGCATCCCCCATCGAGAGTGGGTACTTTGGGAGACTTCTTTTCCTGGATCTAATTTGTGGATATTTTTGGTCTTTGATCCGTTATTTTTCATGAAAGTTCGTACCAAACAACGAATGTGCAGCTGATAAAACGCATGGTTCATTCGCCTGCGCCACGTTCCGTCTTCCATCTGCACGCCACCATGATGGCAATTCCAATCCTGCTGGCTTCAGTTTTCATTCTTTGAGCATATGTTTCATTCACAATTCAATAGAGATACGAATAGTTTAAATATCGCACGTGGAATGTCTCTTTTGAAAATTTTCATCGTCAAACTTTCATATTACCCAGTTTAGCCAAATATTTTACTGATATAGCCATGAATTTCCTTAATTGTAGTGTAGATACAGGCTTTGAATGCAATTGAATTAAAGTTGAGTTGATGTAGCAGCAGACAAAAAAAAGTTTTGTTTTCTCAAACCTTCGCAATTACAATTAATAAATATTTCAGATTGGCAGAAGATCTTATCACACAACTTAGAAATGGATACAGAAATAGCTAGATAGATGCGATAGAAGAGAGTCAGAGAGAGTGAGAGAGAGAGGGAGAGAGAGAGAGAGAAATGGGGGGCGTGTGAGGAATGGCAAATGATGGTTAATGCAGTGACATTATTTTTATAGGTATATTATTATATCTCGAGTACTTTTTCAAATGGACGTAAGTAACAATGAGAGATTCTCTTTGAGGTCTTTCTCTTCTGTTCATTACTCGGCCATTTCAACATTTACTACTCTACTCTTTGCATAATATTGTAGTAAAAACCGTCGACTTTCGATATGTACCGGAAAATTAGTACAAAGTGTTGTAATGACGTCGTAATAAACGAAAGAGAAAGTAAACAAAGAGAGGCTCTCAATGTTACTTACGTCCATTTGAAAAAGTAATCGTGATATATTGATTTCTTACATTTTTATCATAAATAATGTAAGTAGTAATTTTTGCGCCATAACCAGTATAACCTAAATCTTGCAAAAGAGATAAATTTTCGCTTGATTTTTGGGCTTCAAACATACAGTTGCTTTTGCTTTCGGTGACGCCACGAGTATAAATATATGAGAAACCTTTTATCTCACTACTAGATGAATTACTTGTTGATCACCTGATTCACCTCATGATTGAAAGCAATGCCTAATCCAAGGAATAAATACTAGAGCTCACTGTTTCTTTATCAACACATTATTTTGTCTTTGAAGTGAGCTTATATATTGATGTTTGAGAAATAGTTAATTTATTATAAAGGTAATTCACAAAATGTTCTCAACATCGAATTCCGTGAATCACGTAGATGTGTTTTCATACCCCGATATTCAAAATCAGTTTAGTTTTGCCCCTAAAACACCAGTAAAGCAATTCTCTGTATGAAACAATCTCATTTTTAATTAGTGGAAATTGGTAAGCGAGGACTAAAAATACAACATGTTTAATATCTCCACCGCTCGTGCACGGATTTAGACAATATTGTATTGTTCAAAAGTTATTCGCAAGAAACCTGCTGTGTTTTGACAAAATCGCCCATATCTCAGAAAGTAAACAACATATCGAAAATCTAAAATAATAGTGTAAAATGGCAACGTTAGGCCTTTCATTTGAAACTAATATAATAATTAATTACATGACATTTTGAACATACACACATACACACACACATACAGACATTGTCTCAATTTGTCGAGCTGAGTAGATTGGTATATGAGACTCGGCCCTCCAGGCCTCGGAAAAAGTTGTCAAAGTTTGAGCGAATCCTATACATTTTTTTGTAAGAAATGTAAAAATGAAACAATAGGTTTTTAAATTCATAAAATGAGTAGAAAAATTAATGTAAATCAAAATTATAATATACACGAATCAAATTAGATTACGTTATTACATAAAAATTAAGATTATATTTAGAAATAGTTATAAGATTAATAGAATAAATTGACTCATACTAACAAATTGAATGAAATAAAAAGAATGACTGAACATGAAATGCATAAAATTAAAGATATGAATAAAATAAATCAAATGAATCGAATCAAATGAATCAAATGAATCAAATGAATCAAATGAATCAAATGAATCAAATGAATCAAATGAATCAAATGAATCAAATGAATCAAATGAATCAAATGAATCAAATGAATCAAATGAATCAAATGAATCAAATGAATCAAATGAATCAAATGAATCAAATGAATCAAATGAATCAAATGAATCAAATGAATCAAATGAATCAAATGAATCAAATGAATCAAATGAATCAAATGAATCAAATGAATCAAATGAATCAAATGAATCAAATGAATCAAATGAATCAAATGAATCAAATTAATCAAATTAATCAAATTTATCAAATTTATCAAATTTATCAAATTAATCAAATTAATCAAATGAATCAAATGAATCAAATGAATCAAATGAATCAAATGAATCAAATGAATCAAATGAATCAAATGAATCAAATGAATCAAATGAATCAAATGAATCAAATGAATCAAATGAAACAAATGAATCAAATGAATCAAATGAATCAAATGAATCAAATGAATCAAATGAATCAAATGAATCAAATGAATCAAATGAATCAAATGAATCAAATGAATCAAATGAATCAAATGAATCAAATGAATCAAATGAATCAAATGAATCAAATGAATCAAATGAATCAAATGAATCAAATGAATCAAATGAATCAAATGAATCAAATGAATCAAATGAATCAATTGAATCAAATGAATCAAATGAATCAAATGAATAAAATGAACAAATTGAATCAAATGAATCAAATGAATCAAATGAATCAAATGAATCAAATGAAACAAATGAATCAAATGAAACAAAGGAAACAAATGAAACAAATGAATCAAATGAATCAAATGAATCAAATGAATCAAATGAATCAAATGAATCAAATGAATCAAATGAATCAAATGAATCAAATGAATCAAATGAATCAAACGAATCAAATGAATCGTATGAATCAAATGAATCAAATGAATCAAATAAATAAAATGAATCAAATGAATCATATGAATCACATGAATCACATGAATCAAATTAATCAAATGAATCATATGAATCAAATGAATTAAATGAATCACACGAATCAAATGAATCAAATGAATCAAATAAATCAAATGAATCAAATGAATCAAATGAATCAAATGAATCAAATGAATCAAATGAATCAAATGAATCAAATGAATGAAAGGAATCGAATGAATCAAATGAATCAAATGAATCAAATAAATCAAATGAATCATATGAATCATATGAATCACATGAATCACATTAACCACATGAATCAAATTAATCAAATTAATCAAATTAATCAAATTAGTCAAATGAGTCAAATGAATTAAATGAATCAAATTGATTTAATTCATCCAGTGAATAAAATGAATCAAAGTAATGAAATGGATCAAATGAATAAAAAAATGGATGAACAAAATGAATAAAGTAAAAAATAAATGAAATGCATAAACAAAACAAACGAATCAAATAAACAAAATGAGCTGAAGCGATAAAATGAATAAAAATAAGAAAATAAGTAGAATTAAATGCATTGATTAAAATAAAAAAATGAACAATGGTAAAAGGTTATAAATTAATAAAAGGAAAGAAATTGAATCAAATAAATTATTTGGATGAAATAATTAAAACTGAAAAAGTAGTCAGATTATTGAAATGAAGAAACTGAACAAAATGAATAAACTGGAAAAAATGAATAAAATGCATGCAATGAAAACAATGAATAGAATGAGTTAAATGAATGATATGAGTAAAATGCAAAAAAAGAATAAACTGATCAGAGTGAATCCAAAGAATGAAACGAATAAAATAAGTAAAATGAACGCAGATGAACAAAACAAATAAAAAGATGCGGAATGAAATTATCAATTAAAATGAAATGGTCATATATTTGAAGCTAAAAACTTTTTTGAATAAAGAAAATGAATAAACTGGATTGTACGAATTTAATAACCATTGCATCAGAAAGTTTTGAAATGTTTTTGAAAATCCCATGTTCTGAGAAAAGGCTAATAAATATGGACTTTCTAGGGCTTGCATCTTTTTTTGGTTTTTTTCTTTTTGTTTTCATGCTTCTTTACTTGACGGTGTCGTTTTAAGATTATCTGGTGTTTCTACTTTATTGTTGGACCTTAATTAGTTATCAGGAACCTGGAACGTTCAATTTGCTTTGGAATTCGAAGTTTACTTTTTGGTCACATATTCCCGAAAAAAAGGTTTATGTACAGAATAGAATTTACTGGTCCAGTATTTTAACGCGCAATTGAATATAGTAAAGTGAGACAAGGTCACATGTGCTTTCAAGCCCCTTGAATTTGCTTTGGAATTCGAAGTTTACTTTTTGGTCACATATTCCCGAAAAAAAGGTTTATGTACAGAATAGAATTTACTGGTCCAGTATTTTAACGCGCAATTGAATATAGTAAAGTGAGACAAGGTCACATGTGCTTTCAAGCCCCTTGAACAGAGAACGACGGGGAGAATGCGATTCGTGAATGAGACAGGTAGATATTTCAAAGTTTTTATTTGCATTGAAGTAAATAGTGTGAAATGTCTAGCCTATGTCAATAGCATAAAGCAGTGCATTCAGTTGATTGCAATGCAGTCTCTTTCCATTCATCCTTAAAGCTTTCATATTGTTTCGTTCGGAATTCTCGTGCAGGAAATATGGATAAATAAGTCCTATAAGACCAATACTGTGAAAAGAAATGGTTCAAACTACTCAGTATATCCAAATATGGACGACGATAAGTTAGAAGACACATTGTAGTTGCATCCCCCATCGAGAGTGGGTACTTTGGGAGACTTCTTTTCCTGGATCTAATTGGTGGATATTTTTGGTCTTTGATCCGTTATTTTTCATGAAAATTCGTACCAACACAACGAATGTGCAGCTGATACAACTCATGGTTCATTCGCCTGCGCAACGTTCCGTCATCCATCTGCACGCCACCATAGATGGTACGCAACACCTTTCGTTCCAAAACACCAAGGGCGCGTTGGTCCTCCACGAGCATAGTCCAGGTCTCGTGGCCGTAGAGCACCACCGATCTAATCAGCGTCTTGAAGATAATCAACTTCGTGCGGCGGCGAATATTGTTCGACCGGAGTGTCCTCTGGTGTCCAAAGTAGGCACGATTTTCCGCTAAGATCCGTCTCTGAATTTCTCTGCTGTTATCATTGTCGTCGGTTACCAGTGAGCCCAAATACATGAATTCGTCGACCATCTCGATTTCGTCACCGAATCCGAACTCGGGTGAGAGGTTCACATTGTCGTCTCTAGAACCTCTTCCTCTCATGTATTTTGTCTTCGAAACGTTGATGGCAAGCCCAATCCTGCTGGCTTCAGCTTTCAGTCTTTGAGCATATATTTTATTCAAAATTCAATAGAGATACGAATAGTTTAAATATCGCATGTGGAATGTCTCTGTTGAAAATTTTCATCGTCAAACTTTTATATTACCCAGTTAAGCCAAATATTTTTTTCTGATACAGCCATGACTTTCCTTAATTATAGTATAGATACTACAGGCTTTGAATACAATTGATTTAAAGTTGAGTTGATGTAGCAGCAGGTAAAAAATAGTTTTGTTTTCTCAAACCTTCGCAATTACAATTAATAAATATTTCAGATAGGCAGAAGATCTTATCACACAACTTAGAAATGGATGCAAAAATAGCTAGATAGATGCGATAGAAGAGAAACAGAGAGATAGAGAGATGGGTGGGACGTGTGAGAAATGGCAAATGATGGTTAATGTAGTGACGTTATTTTTATAGGTATATTATTATGATGTATTGATTCTTACATTCTTATCATAATTACTACTTACATTATTGTAAGTAGTAATTTTTGCGCCATAACCAGTATAACCTAAATCTTGCAAAAGAGCTAAATTTTCGCTAGATTTTTGGGCTTCAAACATACAGTTGATTTCGTTGACGCCACAAGTATAATTATTTTAGAAATATTTTATATCACTACTAGGTGAATTACTTGTTGATCTCTGTATTGATATACCATCCAACATTTACCTCATGATTGAACGCAATGCCTAATCCAAGGAATAAATACTAGAACTCACTGTTTCTTTATCAACACATTATTTTGTCTTTGAAGTGAGCTTATATATTGATTTTTTAGAAATGGTTCATTTACTATAAAGGTAATTCACAAAATGTTCTCAACATCGAATTCCTTGAATAACGTAGATGTGTTTTCATACCCTGATATCCAAAATCGGTTTAGTTTTGCCCCTAAAACACCAGTAAAACAATACTCTGTATGAAGCAATCTCATTTTTAATTAGTGGAAGTTGGTAAGCGAGGACTAAAAATACAACATGTTTAATATCTACGCCGCTCGTGCACAGATTTGGACAATCTATAGCTTGTTAGAAAGGTATTTTAAGCTTTCATATAAGCTATATACATATATATATATATATATATATATATATATATATATATATATATATATATATATATATATATATATATATATATATATATATATATATATATATATATATATATATATATATATATATATATATATATATATATATATATATATATATATATATATATATATATATATATATATATATATATGTATATAGCTTATATGAAAGCTTAAAATACCTTTCTAACAAGCTATAGATTGTCCAAATCTGTGCACGAGCGGCGTAGATATTAAACATGTTGTATTTTTAGTCCTCGCTTACCAACTTCCACTAATTAAAAATGAGATTGCTTCATACAGAGTATTGTTTTACTGGTGTTTTAGGGGCAAAACTAAACCGATTTTGGATATCAGGGTATGAAAACACATCTACGTTATTCAAGGAATTCGATGTTGAGAACATTTTGTGAATTACCTTTATAGTAAATGAACCATTTCTAAAAAATCAATATATAAGCTCACTTCAAAGACAAAATAATGTGTTGATAAAGAAACAGTGAGTTCTAGTATTTATTCCTTGGATTAGGCATTGCGTTCAATCATGAGGTAAATGTTGGATGGTATATCAATACAGAGATCAACAAGTAATTCACCTAGTAGTGATATAAAATATTTCTAAAATAATTATACTTGTGGCGTCAACGAAATCAACTGTATGTTTGAAGCCCAAAAATCTAGCGAAAATTTAGCTCTTTTGCAAGATTTGGGTTATACTGGTTATGGCGTAAAAATTACTACTTACAATAATGTAAGTAGTAATTATGATAAGAATGTAAGAATCAATACATCATAATAATATACCTATAAAAATAACGTCACTACATTAACCATCATTTGCCATTTCTCACACTTCCCACCCATCTCTCTATCTCTCTGTTTCTCTTCTATCGCATCTATCTAGCTATTTTTGTATCCATTTCTAAGTTGTGTGATAAGATCTTCTGCCTATCTGAAATATTTATTAATTGTAATTGCGAAGGTTTGAGAAAACAAAACTATTTTTTACCTGCTGCTACATCAACTCAACTTTAAATCAATTGTATTCAAAGCCTGTAGTATCTATACTATAATTAAGGAAAGTCATGGCTGTATCAGAAAAAAATATTTGGCTTAACTGGGTAATATAAAAGTTTGACGATGAAAATTTTCAACAGAGACATTCCACATGCGATATTTAAACTATTCGTATCTCTATTGAATTTTGAATAAAATATATGCTCAAAGACTGAAAGCTGAAGCCAGCAGGATTGGGCTTGCCATCAACGTTTCGAAGACAAAATACATGAGAGGAAGAGGTTCTAGAGACGACAATGTGAACCTCTCACCCGAGTTCGGATTCGGTGACGAAATCGAGATGGTCGACGAATTCATGTATTTGGGCTCACTGGTAACCGACGTAACCGACGACAATGATAACAGCAGAGAAATTCAGAGACGGATCTTAGCGGAAAATCGTGCCTACTTTGGACACCAGAGGACACTCCGGTCGAACAATATTCGCCGCCGCACGAAGTTGATTATCTTCAAGACGCTGATTAGATCGGTGGTGCTCTACGGCCACGAGACCTGGACTATGCTCGTGGAGGACCAACGCGCCCTTGGTGTTTTGGAACGAAAGGTGTTGCGTACCATCTATGGTGGCGTGCAGATGGATGACGGAACGTTGCGCAGGCGAATGAACCATGAGTTGTATCAGCTGCACATTCGTTGTGTTGGTACGAATTTTCATGAAAAATAACGGATCAAAGACCAAAAATATCCACCAATTAGATCCAGGAAAAGAAGTCTCCCAAAGTACCCACTCTCGATGGGGGATGCAACTACAATGTGTCTTCTAACTTATCGTCGTCCATATTTGGATATACTGAGTAGTTTGAACCATTTCTTTTCACAGTATTGGTCTTATAGGACTTATTTATCCATATTTCCTGCACGAGAATTCCGAACGAAACAATATGAAAGCTTTAAGGATGAATGGAAAGAGACTGCATTGCAATCAACTGAATGCACTGCTTTATGCTATTGACATAGGCTAGACATTTCACACTATTTACTTCAATGCAAATAAAAACTTTGAAATATCTACCTGTCTCATTCACGAATCGCATTCTCCCCGTCGTTCTCTGTTCAAGGGGCTTGAAAGCACATGTGACCTTGTCTCACTTTACTATATTCAATTGCGCGTTAAAATACTGGACCAGTAAATTCTATTCTGTACATAAACCTTTTTTTCGGGAATATGTGACCAAAAAGTAAACTTCGAATTCCAAAGCAAATTCAAGGGGCTTGAAAGCACATGTGACCTTGTCTCACTTTACTATATTCAATTGCGCGTTAAAATACTGGACCAGTAAATTCTATTCTGTACATAAACCTTTTTTTCGGGAATATGTGACCAAAAAGTAAACTTCGAATTCCAAAGCAAATTGAACGTTCCAGGTTCCTGATAACTAATTAAGGTCCAACAATAAAGTAGAAACACCAGATAATCTTAAAACGACACCGTCAAGTAAAGAAGCATGAAAACAAAAAGAAAAAAACCAAAAAAAGATGCAAGCCCTAGAAAGTCCATATTTATTAGCCTTTTCTCAGAACATGGGATTTTCAAAAACATTTCAAAACTTTCTGATGCAATGGTTATTAAATTCGTACAATCCAGTTTATTCATTTTCTTTATTCAAAAAAGTTTTTAGCTTCAAATATATGACCATTTCATTTTAATTGATAATTTCATTCCGCATCTTTTTATTTGTTTTGTTCATCTGCGTTCATTTTACTTATTTTATTCGTTTCATTCTTTGGATTCACTCTGATCAGTTTATTCTTTTTTTGCATTTTACTCATATCATTCATTTAACTCATTCTATTCATTGTTTTCATTGCATGCATTTTATTCATTTTTTCCAGTTTATTCATTTTGTTCAGTTTCTTCATTTCAATAATCTGACTACTTTTTCAGTTTTAATTATTTCATCCAAATAATTTATTTGATTCAATTTCTTTCCTTTTATTAATTTATAACCTTTTACCATTGTTAATTTTTTTATTTTAATCAATGCATTTAATTCTACTTATTTTCTTATTTTTATTCATTTTATCGCTTCAGCTCATTTTGTTTATTTGATTCGTTTGTTTTGTTTATGCATTTCATTTATTTTTTACTTTATTCATTTTGTTCATCCATTTTTTTATTCATTTGATCCATTTCATTACTTTGATTCATTTTATTCACTGGATGAATTAAATCAATTTGATTCATTTAATTCATTTGACTCATTTGACTAATTTGATTAATTTGATTAATTTGATTAATTTGATTCATGTGGTTAATGTGATTCATGTGATTCATATGATTCATATGATTCATTTGATTTATTTGATTCATTTGATTCATTTGATTCATTCGATTCCTTTCATTCATTTGATTCATTTGATTCATTTGATTCATTTGATTCATTTGATTCATTTGATTCATTTGATTTATTTGATTTATTTGATTCATTTGATTCATTTGATTCGTGTGATTCATTTAATTCATTTGATTCATATGATTCATTTGATTAATTTGATTCATGTGATTCATGTGATTCATATGATTCATTTGATTCATTTTATTTATTTGATTCATTTGATTCATTTGATTCATACGATTCATTTGATTCGTTTGATTCATTTGATTCATTTGATTCATTTGATTCATTTGATTCATTTGATTCATTTGATTCATTTGATTCATTTGATTCATTTGATTCATTTGATTCATTTGATTCATTTGATTCATTTGATTCATTTGATTCATTTGATTCATTTGTTTCATTTGTTTCCTTTGTTTCATTTGATTCATTTGTTTCATTTGATTCATTTGATTCATTTGATTCATTTGATTCAATTTGTTCATTTTATTCATTTGATTCATTTGATTCAATTGATTCATTTGATTCATTTGATTCATTTGATTCATTTGATTCATTTGATTCATTTGATTCATTTTATTCATTTGATTCATTTGATTCCTTTGATTCATTTGATTCATTTGCTTGTATAGCTTGTTAGAAAGGTATTTTAAGCTTTCATATAAGCTATATACATATATATATATATATATATATATATATATATATATATATATATATATATATATATATATATATATATATATATATATATATATATATATATATATATATATATATATATATATATATATATATATATATATATATATATATATATATATATATATATATATATATATATATATATATATATATATATATATATATATATATATATATATATATATATATATATATACAGGGTGTTTGGTTCATGGTTAAGAATCTCTCGGGGGGTGATAGATTGCCATATTTGGAGAAAAAAATTGTTGTACACATACCACCAAATCTCAACCGTTACAGAGTTATTGAACTTTTTGTGTAAAAAACTTATTTGTCTTAAAATACCTCTAACTTTAAAAGTGTACTTTGTATTTTAAATATTTCAATTCCATTCGAAAGATGAGAAAATTTCCTATTTAATGGTGTTCCTATATCCTTTAAGTAATTAGTTTTAATTACCTTTTAGCTGTAAAGTAGTTAAAAGTTAGTGGTTTTGAGGAGGTTTTTGCTAATTTTCTCGAAATAATGAAGTATGATTATAGCAATATCCATTACAAAAGTTGGGTTTTAGCACGATTTATCATTTGTTCTTGGACGTGATATTTCTATCTCTTCTCATTTCTTTGTAATTTCATTACTATACTTTTCCTGTAACCGACTTGCAAGTGCTTAAAAGACTCTAATCTAAAAAATATGCTTTATATCGTTATTTACAAGATTTCATTGGAAAGCTGAGAAAATGTGCTATCAGAGTATGTACAAATATCTTTTAGTTAAGTGTACTAAATGATTTTTTACTAACGAAATAACTCAAAATTTGTGTTTTTTGGAGAGTTTTTTAATTATTCTAATTATTAATCAACAAAATTTATCGTAACTATTGTTCATTTGATGCCCCTTAATGTTCTCTATAACTTTTTATTTGACACTTTGTCTAAAGCTCTTTTCATTTTGCTGCTATTTAATAGTTAACACAGCATGAGCTCGCCACAAATGTAGTGGGTTCGAAATCGTTATTTTTCCACATGAAACGATGTGATAAAAACGATTTTGCGTCGAAACCAAAAGAGATAATAGAATGGAGTCAAAGAAAGAACTGTAGAACTTGCTGAGATACATTATTTCCATGATAAAAATGGTGATGTTTATTTTTTACTATTTAAAGAAAATTAATGAAAATGCTAATAATAGCACTAACTTTAAATTAATTTACTTTAAAAAGAATACTAAATTCACACTGAAAGGTATTAATGCATTTTTCACTGTAAAATTTTCATGGCTATCGAATAAAAAGAAAAAAAGTACAATAAGTGCCATAATTTTTCAATTAGAGCTGGTACTAGTGAAAATGAGATAAAAATATCCAAGTTGAATAACCCAAAATCATGAAAATAAGAAAAGATAAGTGTATCATGTCAAAGAACGAATTAAGCAGTTCATCAAGACTAACAATCTGAATTATTAAAATGGTGAGGTTAACTATTAGAATTTTCAAGAAATGAACGAAAAATCGTTCAAAATTGTTTAATTTTCAATAAATTACTTTGAAAAGGCTACTTAAACTCATTAGCTGAAACACGTGAGGGCATCACTGCATGCAAAATTTTCTCACCTTTCGAATGGAACTAAAACATTTGAAATACAATGTATACTTTTAAAGTTAGAGGTATTTTAAGACAAATAAGTTTTTTACACAAAAAGTTCAAGAACTCTGTAACGGTTGAGATTTGATGGTATGTGTAGAACAATTTTTTTCTGCAAATATGGCAGTCTATCACACCCCGAGAGATTCTTAACCATGAACCAAACACCCTGTATATATATATATATATATATATATATATATATATATATATATATATATATATATATATATATATATATATATATATATATATATATATATATATATATATATATATATATATATATATATATATATATATATATATATATATATATATATATATATATATATATATATATATATATATATATATATATATATATATATATATATATATATATATATATATATATATATATATATATATATATATTACAGTTTTTACAGTGTCAAACTGGAGCATCGTGTTAGTTTTTTGTTAGCTTATTTTACGTTTTTTAAAGTGTTATTCTCGACATACTCTTTCCGTTCAACATTAATCGTACCCGGAAACACCCGTATTCCTGCAAGGCATTGGAGTTTGTACCGAATTTGTGATCGTTTTCTGCGATTTATCGCTGTTTTATCCGGTCAGTTTGGATTGTTTTTGGTGCCACATCGACCGCTAGCACCAGCCACTGTCACTTGTTGCGTCGTTCTGTGAAGTGCGTAACTGTCATATCTTCTGGTTTGCGAACGCAACACAAAACAAATATGGATAAAAAACAATGTGGTGAGTGTCATCACGAAATCAATGATTTGGAACCAGTGCGCTGTGGCCTATGTGAAATCCCTTTCCACGTCAGCCAAAATTGCTGTGGTTTCAATCCTCGCTCTTGTAAGGATGTTTTTGCCTAAGGCAAGGCCGTATTTATTTGTATAAGATGCAGGGGCGAGCTAAATGGCAGAAGCATTCGTGAGTACATTACTGATCTAAATCGAAACAATATATCTCCAAGTGCAAGCACCGACGATATCAGTAAACAGATACAACAACTATCTGGTATTGTCGAAGTGCTAGGCAAAAAAGTGGACTGTATTGCAAACTCAAATCAAACACCAAAACCCTCCGTTTCCCGTGAAATGAGAACACCAATGTGGCCAGGATTGAGTTCAAAGCGTCGTCACATTGAAAATAGCCAATCGGCTCGCCCAGCTGTCGATCGCGGCACTAATTCAATCGATTTTGGTGATCTCTCTGTCGCTTTCATCACACCAGTTGCGCCGCCACCCAGATTTTGGCTTTATTTATCGGGCTTCCAGCCACTGATCAGTAATGATGATGTGCAAAAAATTGTTTCTCGCTGCCTAGATTTAGCTGACCCGTTTGATGTCACTCGTCTTGTACCTAAGGGAAAAGACGTCACGAACATGAACTACGTCTCATTTAAAATTGGCCTTGATCCAGCTCTCAAGCAGCAGGCCCTAAACGCTGCGTGTTGGCCCGCCGGTTTGATGTTCAGAGAGTTTGTGGAGCTTCCAAAAAACACGATGAGACGACCGTTTATTTTCGACCGAGAACAACCAGCAGCAACTCCAACACAGGAACAACCGTTTCCTATGACAATAAACTGAACGCAATGCGATTTTCTGCAGACGGTTGGAGCCCTAGGTCTAGGGCTCCCATCAGAGGCGAGTATTCGACCGTTTCTTTTCCCCCTTCACCTGTATTCAACCGTTGTCTTTCACAGCAAATACCCGATAGCGATAGCAGTATTTCCATCTTCTATCAGAACGTGAGAGGGCTGAGGACGAAAGTAGATGAGCTGTTCCTGAACTCTGCAGATAGCGATTTTGACGTGGTTGTTATGACCGAGACTGGACTTGATGACTGCATTACCTCACTGCAGCTATTTGGTACAGCTTACAATGTGTTTCGCTGCGATCGTTGCGCACGCAATAGCAGAAAATCTCGGTTTGGGGGGGGGGGGGGTACTGGTTGCGGTGGCCCAACAGTATACCAGTACACTCATACACATGACGAACGGACAAAATTTGGAGCAAGTTTCTGTCTCGACGAGGATAAAAAATATAAATGTAAAAATATGCGCCGTTTATATACCACCAGATCGAAGTCAGGATTTGAATGTGATTAATGAGCACATTGCTTCTGTACAGGAACTGTGTGAAAAAAGTTTAACTGACGACGTAGTTTTTGTGTGTGGTGATTATAATCAGCCACGTATGCACTGGGCCATAAGCGATACTGATATTGTTTGTAACGGTACACAACTTCCGCCGGCCAGCCACACTCTGCTGGATGGTATGGACTTTTTGGGCCTTGGGCAGAAAAATCTAGTGTATAATTTGCTCGGTCGTACACTTGATCTTATTTTCTGCCGATTTGATTGTGACGCCAGAGTTGATAGTTGCCCTACGCCGCTACTACCCGTAGACACCCATCATCCGCCGCTTACCATTTCACTATATAACAGTGCTGGTTGCGCCCAATCGTCAACGAACGACGATAGTAGTACCGTGCGCCTTGAATTATCGGTTAGTGGATTTTTCTGCTCTTTCTGATCATCTGAACAATATCGATTGGGTTTCATTGTTCGCATCCGGAGATGTTGATGATATGGCTGTAGACTTTTGTGGCGAAATCAATCGCTGGCTTGAATTGAATGTTCCTCGTGTCAGACCTCCCCTTTCCCCTGCTTGGAGTACATATCAATTGCGTAAATTAAAACGCGAGCGGAATGCCTTTCAACGTAAACTCCGACGACAGCGGACCTTTACAAATCGTTGCAATTTCCATCTATCTGTCAATGCATACCGTTCTTTAAACGCAAGTTTGTACAAATCATATGTACTCCGAATGCAAACTAACCTGCGACGCAACCCTCGAAGTTTTTGGCGGTTTGTTAATTCGAAAAGAAAGATCTCATCGGTACCATCAAATGTCTTTAATGAAGATGCGGTTGCCACATCAGTGTCTGAGTCATGTGAACTGTTTGCGCGGCATTTTACTAGTGTCTTTTCGAGCAGTTTTACATCGAGACAAGAGGCGGAAGATGCTGCTTCCGATGTTCCCAGCGGTATGATTGATTTGGGAACTTTCGTCATTACTCCAGAATTGGTTAAACAGGCATCGAAGAAACTGAAATGCTCGTTTGCTCCCGGGCCAGATGGTTTTCCCGCAGTTGTCATTCTTCGTTGTATCAATGCTTTGGCTGGACCGCTGAGTTTAATTTTTAATCGTTCGTTTGAGCAAGTTAAATTCCCGCGCATTTGGAAGCAATCGCTCATATGCTCCATATTCAAGAATGGCGATCGGCGGAATGTTGCGAACTATCTTGGAATTACTAGTCTCTCAGCCTCCTCGAAGCTATTTGAGATTATTGTGAGTGGTGCTATTTTAGACTGCGCGAAGAACTACATATCGTTTGATCAGCACGGATTCATGCCAGGGAGATCAGTGACGACAAATTTGTTGAGTTTCACGTCCAAGTGTGTCGCTAGCATGGAGGAAAAAGCGCAGATGGACGTCATTTACACTGATTTGAAAGCAGCATTCGACAAAACTGATCATAGAATACTTTTATGCAAGCTGTCTCGTCTCGGCATTTCTACACAATTGGTGTCTTGGTTAGATTCATATCTTTCCGGAAGATTTCTGCGAGTAAAATTAGATAACTGCACATCGTCACAATTTTCCAACAAGTCTGGTGTTCCACAAGGGAGTAACTTGGGACCTCTGCTGTTCGTACTATATTTCAACGACATCGCATTGCTGCTGGGAGCCGGCTGCAAACTAGTTTATGCTGACGACTTGAAGTTGTACCTTGTTGTTCGCTCTATAGAAGACTGTTGGCGCCTACAAGGTTTACTACAACTTTTCGTAGATTGGTGTGGCAGAAATAAGCTTGTCATTAACGTGGCGAAATGTCAAGTGATTACATTCCATCGTATTTTATGCCCGGTACAGTTCGATTATAGGATTAACGGTACAATTCTGACAAGAGTTGAGCAGGTGTGTGATTTAGGAGTGCAATTGGACGCAAAACTGACATTCGATTTGCAACGCTCACAGATTATTTCAAAAGCAACACGTCAGTTGGGATTTATTTCCAAGATTGCTAAGGACTTCAACGACCCACATTGTCTGAAGGCACTGTACTGTTCACTCGTCTGCCCTATTCTCGAAAACGCATCAGTGATCTGGTGTCCGCATCAAGTAACGTGGTGCATTAGAATCGAACGTGTGCAGAAACGATTTGTGCGCATGGCTTTAAGAAATCTACCGTGGAATGATCCAGCTAATTTGCCAGCATATCCGGATAGGTGTCAACTTCTGGGAATCGATACGTTGCAACGCCGGCAAAAAATACAGCAAGCGCTGGTAATCGCAAAACTGATTAACGGTGAGATGGATGCTCCAGAGCTTCGTTCGGAAGTAAACTTTCGGATTCCAAATAGAACATTACGTAATACAACACTGCTTCAGCAAAGATTTCATCGTACCTTGTTTGGATCCAACGAACCGATTACCGCATGCACTCGGACATTCACCGCAGTGGAAGAGTTTTTTGAGTTTAATGAGTTGTCCAGTCGCTTCATCAATAAGATTAGCCGCTCTACTGTGCTTTGATGTTTTTATTTGATGTGATATTGTTTTACTTTAGTTTATCAGATGTATTATTATTTATAACTATTTATAACTCTCTCTGTCCATTTAGACTACAAAGTCCGATGGATATAATTATATTAAATATATATATATATATATATATATATATATATATATATATATATATATATATATATATATATATATATATATATATATATATATATATATATATATATATATATATATATATATATATATATATATATATATATATATATATATATATATATATATATATATATATATATATATATATATATATATATATATATATATATATATATATATATATATATATATATATATATATATATATATATATATATATATATATATATATATATATATATATATATATATATATATATATATATATATATATATATATATATATATATTTAATATAATTATATCCATCGGACTTTGCAGTCTAAATGGACAGAGAGAGTTATAAATAGTTATAAATAATAATACATCTGATAAACTAAAGTAAAACAATATCACATCAAATAAAAACATCAAAGCACAGTAGAGCGGCTAATCTTATTGATGAAGCGACTGGACAACTCATTAAACTCAAAAAACTCTTCCACTGCGGTGAATGTCCGAGTGCATGCGGTAATCGGTTCGTTGGATCCAAACAAGGTACGATGAAATCTTTGCTGAAGCAGTGTTGTATTACGTAATGTTCTATTTGGAATCCGAAAGTTTACTTCCGAACGAAGCTCTGGAGCATCCATCTCACCGTTAATCAGTTTTGCGATTACCAGCGCTTGCTGTATTTTTTGCCGGCGTTGCAACGTATCGATTCCCAGAAGTTGACACCTATCCGGATATGCTGGCAAATTAGCTGGATCATTCCACGGTAGATTTCTTAAAGCCATGCGCACAAATCGTTTCTGCACACGTTCGATTCTAATGCACCACGTTACTTGATGCGGACACCAGATCACTGATGCGTTTTCGAGAATAGGGCAGACGAGTGAACAGTACAGTGCCTTCAGACAATGTGGGTCGTTGAAGTCCTTAGCAATCTTGGAAATAAATCCCAACTGACGTGTTGCTTTTGAAATAATCTGTGAGCGTTGCAAATCGAATGTCAGTTTTGCGTCCAATTGCACTCCTAAATCACACACCTGCTCAACTCTTGTCAGAATTGTACCGTTAATCCTATAATCGAACTGTACCGGGCATAAAATACGATGGAATGTAATCACTTGACATTTCGCCACGTTAATGACAAGCTTATTTCTGCCACACCAATCTACGAAAAGTTGTAGTAAACCTTGTAGGCGCCAACAGTCTTCTATAGAGCGAACAACAAGGTACAACTTCAAGTCGTCAGCATAAACTAGTTTGCAGCCGGCTCCCAGCAGCAATGCGATGTCGTTGAAATATAGTACGAACAGCAGAGGTCCCAAGTTACTCCCTTGTGGAACACCAGACTTGTTGGAAAATTGTGACGATGTGCAGTTATCTAATTTTACTCGCAGAAATCTTCCGGAAAGATATGAATCTAACCAAGACACCAATTGTGTAGAAATGCCGAGACGAGACAGCTTGCATAAAAGTATTCTATGATCAGTTTTGTCGAATGCTGCTTTCAAATCAGTGTAAATGACGTCCATCTGCGCTTTTTCCTCCATGCTAGCGACACACTTGGACGTGAAACTCAACAAATTTGTCGTCACTGATCTCCCTGGCATGAATCCGTGCTGATCAAACGATATGTAGTTCTTCGCGCAGTCTAAAATAGCACCACTCACAATAATCTCAAATAGCTTCGAGGAGGCTGAGAGACTAGTAATTCCAAGATAGTTCGCAACATTCCGCCGATCGCCATTCTTGAATATGGGGCATATGAGCGATTGCTTCCAAATGCGCGGGAATTTAACTTGCTCAAACGAACGATTAAAAATTAAACTCAGCGGTCCAGCCAAAGCATTGATACAACGAAGAATGACAACTGCGGGAAAACCATCTGGCCCGGGAGCAAACGAGCATTTCAGTTTCTTCGATGCCTGTTTAACCAATTCTGGAGTAATGACGAAAGTTCCCAAATCAATCATACCGCTGGGAACATCGGAAGCAGCATCTTCCGCCTCTTGTCTCGATGTAAAACTGCTCGAAAAGACACTAGTAAAATGCCGCGCAAACAGTTCACATGACTCAGACACTGATGTGGCAACCGCATCTTCATTAAAGACATTTGATGGTACCGATGAGATCTTTCTTTTCGAATTAACAAACCGCCAAAAACTTCGAGGGTTGCGTCGCAGGTTAGTTTGCATTCGGAGTACATATGATTTGTACAAACTTGCGTTTAAAGAACGGTATGCATTGACAGATAGATGGAAATTGCAACGATTTGTAAAGGTCCGCTGTCGTCGGAGTTTACGTTGAAAGGCATTCCGCTCGCGTTTTAATTTACGCAATTGATATGTACTCCAAGCAGGGGAAAGGGGAGGTCTGACACGAGGAACATTCAATTCAAGCCAGCGATTGATTTCGCCACAAAAGTCTACAGCCATATCATCAACATCTCCGGATGCGAACAATGAAACCCAATCGATATTGTTCAGATGATCAGAAAGAGCAGAAAAATCCACTAACCGATAATTCAAGGCGCACGGTACTACTATCGTCGTTCGTTGACGATTGGGCGCAACCAGCACTGTTATATAGTGAAATGGTAAGCGGCGGATGATGGGTGTCTACGGGTAGTAGCGGCGTAGGGCAACTATCAACTCTGGCGTCACAATCAAATCGGCAGAAAATAAGATCAAGTGTACGACCGAGCAAATTATACACTAGATTTTTCTGCCCAAGGCCCAAAAAGTCCATACCATCCAGCAGAGTGTGGCTGGCCGGCGGAAGTTGTGTACCGTTACAAACAATATCAGTATCGCTTATGGCCCAGTGCATACGTGGCTGATTATAATCACCACACACAAAAACTACGTCGTCAGTTAAACTTTTTTCACACAGTTCCTGTACAGAAGCAATGTGCTCATTAATCACATTCAAATCCTGACTTCGATCTGGTGGTATATAAACGGCGCATATTTTTACATTTATATTTTTTATCCTCGTCGAGACAGAAACTTGCTCCAAATTTTAACTATTTATAACTCTCTCTGTCCATTTAGACTGCAAAGTCCGATGGATATAATTATATTAAATATATATATATATATATATATATATATATATATATATATATATATATATATATATATATATATATATATATATATATATATATATATATATATATATATATATATATATATATATATATATATATATATATATATATATATATATATATATATATATATATATATATATATATATATATATATATATATATATATATATACATTTATATATATATATATATATATATATATATATATATATATATAATATATCCAGAATATATATATATATATATATATATATATATATATATATATATATATATATATATATATATATATATATATATATATATATATATATATATATATATATATATATATATATATATATATATATATATATATATATACAGGGTGTTTGGTTCATGGTTAAGAATCTCTCGGGGGGTGATAGACTGCCATATTTGGAGAAAAAAATTGTTCTACACATACCATCAAATCTCAACCGTTACAGAGTTATTGAACTTTTTGTGTAAAAAACTTATTTGTGTTAAAATACCTCTAACTTTAAAAGTATACTTTGTATTTTAAATATTTCAATTCCATTCGAAAGATGAGAAAATTTCCTATTTAATGGTGTTCCCATATCCTTTAAGTAATTAGTTTTAATTACCTTTTAGCTGTAAAGTAGTTAAAAGTTAGTGTTTTTGAGGAGGTTTTTGCTAATTTTCTCGAAATAATGAAGTATGATTATAGCAATATCCATTATCCAAAAGTTGGGTTTTAGGACAATTCATATTTTTTTCTTGGACGTCATATTTCTATCTTTTCTCATTTCTTTGTAATTTCATTACTATACTTTTCCTGTAACCGACTTGCAAGTGCTTAAAAGACTCTAATCTAAAAAATATGCTTTATATCGTA
>NC_080671.1:252070367-252091963 GCF_030247195.1 Topomyia yanbarensis
TTCGACGATTTGGGACAATGTCGGTGTGTGTGTCTGTGTGTGTGTGTATGTAACGGACAAATTCTCATTCGTGTTTCTCAGCAATGGCTGAACCGATGCCAGGGAGATCAGTGACGACAAATTTGTTGAGTTTCACGTCCAAGTGTGTCGCTAGCATGGAGGAAAAAGCGCAGATGGACGTCATTTACACTGATTTGAAAGCAGCATTCGACAAAACTGATCATAGAATACTTTTATGCAAGCTGTCTCGTCTCGGCATTTCTACACAATTGGTGTCTTGGTTAGATTCATATCTTTCCGGAAGATTTCTGCGAGTAAAATTAGATAACTGCACATCGTCACAATTTTCCAACAAGTCTGGTGTTCCACAAGGGAGTAACTTGGGACCTCTGCTGTTCGTACTATATTTCAACGACATCGCATTGCTGCTGGGAGCCGGCTGCAAACTAGTTTATGCTGACGACTTGAAGTTGTACCTTGTTGTTCGTTCTATAGAAGACTGTTGGCGCCTACAAGGTTTACTACAACTTTTCGTAGATTGGTGTGGCAGAAATAAGCTTGTCATTAACGTGGCGAAATGTCAAGTGATTACATTCCATCGTATTTTATGCCCGGTACAGTTCGATTATAGGATTAACGGTACAATTCTGACAAGAGTTGAGCAGGTGTGTGATTTAGGAGTGCAATTGGACGCAAAACTGACATTCGATTTGCAACGCTCACAGATTATTTCAAAAGCAACACGTCAGTTGGGATTTATTTCCAAGATTGCTAAGGACTTCAACGACCCACATTGTCTGAAGGCACTGTACTGTTCACTCGTCTGCCCTATTCTCGAAAACGCATCAGTGATCTGGTGTCCGCATCAAGTAACGTGGTGCATTAGAATCGAACGTGTGCAGAAACGATTTGTGCGCATGGCTTTAAAAAATTTACCGTGGAATGATCCAGCTAATTTGCCAGCATATCCGGATAGGTGTCAACTTCTGGGAATCGATACGTTGCAACGCCGGCAAAAAATACAGCAAGCGCTGGTAATCGCAAAACTGATTAACGGTGAGATGGATGCTCCAGAGCTTCGTTCGGAAGTAAACTTTCGGATTCCAAATAGAACATTACGTAATACAACACTGCTTCAGCAAAGATTTCATCGTACCTTGTTTGGATCCAACGAACCGATTACCGCATGCACTCGGACATTCACCGCAGTGGAAGAGTTTTTTGAGTTTAATGAGTTGTCCAGTCGCTTCATCAATAAGATTAGCCGCTCTACTGTGCTTTGATGTTTTTATTTGATGTGATATTGTTTTACTTTAGTTTATCAGATGTATTGTTATTTATAACTATTTATAACTCTCTCTGTCCATTTAGACTGCAAAGTCCGATGGATATAATTATATTAAATATATATATATATATATATATATATATATATATATATATATATATATATATATATATATATATATATATATATATATATATATATATATATATATATATATATATATATATATATATATATATATGTATATATATATATATATATATATATATATATATATATATATATATATATATATATATATATATATATATATATATATATATATATATATATATATATATATATATATATATATATATATATATATATATATATATATATATATATATATATATATATATATATATATATATATATATATATATATATATATACAGGGTGTTTGGTTCATGGTTAAGAATCTCTCGGGGGGTGATAGACTGCCATACTTGGAGAAAAAAATTGTTCTACACATACCATCAAATCTCAACCGTTACAGAGTTCTTGAACTTTTTGTGTAAAAAACTTATTTGTCTTAAAATACCGCTAACTTTAAAAGTATACTTTGTATTTTAAATATTTCAATTCCATTCGAAAGATGAGAAAATTTCCTATTTAATGGTGTTCCCATATCCTTTAAGTAATTAGTTTTAATTACCTTTTAGCTGTAAAGTAGTTAAAAGTTAGTGTTTTTGAGGAGGTTTTTGCTAATTTTCTCGAAATAATGAAGTATGATTATAGCAATATCCATTATCCAAAAGTTGGGTTTTAGGACAATTCATATTTTTTTCTTGGACGTCATATTTCTATCTTTTCTCATTTCTTTGTAATTTCATTACTATACTTTTCCTGTAACCGACTTGCAAGTGCTTAAAAGACTCTAATCTAAAAAATATGCTTTATATCGTTATTTACAAGATTTCATTGGAAAGCTGAGAAAATTTCCTATCAGTGTATGTACAAATATCTTTTAGTTAAGTGTACTAAATGATTTTTTACTAACGAAATAACTCAAAATTTGTGTTTTTTGAAGAGTTTTTTAATTATTCTAATTATTATTCAACAAAATTTATCGTAACTATTGTTCATTTGATGCCCCTTAATGTTCTCTATAACTTTTTATTTGACAATGTGTCTATATCTCTTTTCATTTTACTGCTATTTAATAGCTAACACAGCATGAGCTCGCCACAAATGTAGTGGGTTCGAAATCGTTATTTTTGCATATGAAACGATGTGATAAAACGATTTTGCGTCGAAACCAAAAGAGATAATTGAATGGAGTCAAAGAAAGAACTGTAGAACTTGCTGAGATGCATTATTTTCAAGATAATAATGGTGATGTTTATTATTTACTATTTAAAGAAAATTAACGAAAATGCTAATAATACCACTAACTTTAAACTAATTTACTTTTAAAAGAATACTAAATTCACTTAACTGAAAGGTATTAATACATTTTACATTTCTTATAAAAGAGATGTATAGAATTCGCTCAAACTTTCAAGATTTTTTCCGAGGCCCGGAGGGCCGAGTCTTATATACCAATCGACTCAGCTCGACGATTTGGGACAATGTCGGTGTGTGTGTCTGTGTGTGTGTGTATGTAACGGACAAATTCTCATTCGTGTTTCTCAGCAATGGCTAAACCGATTTAATCCAAACTAATTTTAAATGAAAGAACTAAAAAACATTATGAACGCTGTTAATTTGTTTTTGATTATGATGTTTAGTTTCCAAGATATAAATGTTTGAATGCGAAAAAATAGCGTTTTTTGCAGTTTTTTTGAATTATCTGCCGAAATTGACAATTTAGATTAATAATTTATATGTTTTAAGACAGCTTTAACGAATACCTTTCGAACAAGCTATAGATTGTTGAAATCGGACTAATATCAAAAGAGATATTTAACATTAAATGCGGACGAAAGATTTTTATCATTTCCCATTGCCAGAAATATGACCAACAACATGTAATCTATTATTAACGCCAAAACGGCTTATTTTAGGTCAATAGTATCTTCGGAGAATTTAATGGAGGCAATATGCCCTTTCTTTTGGTATTGTGCTTTTGCTGATTAATCCCCCTATGAGTGAGATATTTTCACAAATTTTCTTGGAAGTGATTATATCGAAATGATGTCTTCAGCAAATTTGTAGCTCTTACTTTTGCGAATAACTTTACTGAAGACTTCAAATATTTATTTTGAATACTTTAAAAGTTATGGCTTGTTGTTTGTGGTTTACTTTTTGTCGCCTATTTATTGTTCAATATAGTAATAATCCATTGAAATAAGCCAAACATTATTTCGATAAAATGAATTTTGTATTTCATTTTTCTATCTACAACCGCTAGAAATAATCACCGAACACTTCCATGTTGTTTGGAAGGAACTTGATAACTTATCAGTGCAAAAATGTTCATTTGTGCGAACCTTCTGACTGCAATTTTTCTAACTTATGACCATCGGATCTATCTGAAACATATCGGAAAATGAAAAGCGAAATAAATAACTCCTAGCAACGGCGTAGCCAAGAGAAGGTTTTGGACTTTAACACCATACAACTCCCCCCCCCCCACCACACCCAAAAAAAATATTGGATTGAAGTTGAAAATTTATGGATGCAGACTGATTCAATTCAATATTACAATAACAATTATCTGATCCGTAAATTGATAACCTGTTGTTGTAAACATCATGAGGACTTTTGATAAATTGTCGGAATGGGGTCCTGATATGTAACTGATCTATTGGTCTTGATTTCACAGTTGTCTAATTGCACCAATATCAAATTCCTGCCTGAAAAAATTCCAATAGAAAATTCCAGAGTTCTGTAATCAATCATAATCCTCAGATTTCTTTTCAAATTGAGCTCGCTTTTGTAGAGATGTACTGTAATAAGGGTCTTTATTTAATAGGAAGCGAAGTTAAACTCTAAAAATCGTCAATCATACCGGCCCGGAGGGAGTATGCAGTGATGGGTTGCTACTTAAAAATTAAAACTAGTTTAAAATTTCTTAACAAGTTGGAAATTCGGCAGGACCCGGACCTCCCGGATCTTTTTCCATGATCCACAGCTGGTTTCAAGCGATGTTTCAGTATCAACACATAGTATCTCAAGATCGTGGCTGTCGATCCATTGTATGTCTGTGCAAATCGTACTGAACATGTAATATTCATTTCCATCATTGTATTGAACATAACCAGCCATGGAGTCGTAGTGTGGACAAATGAGAAAAGCACAATTGCACCACTAGGTGGATTAAAACAGGTTTATATTTTGGGAATGCGTCGAGTTGAGACGAAAACGTAATATGATTAATAACGAGTATAACACTTTCCGAATGTAGAGAAAAATTTATGAAAAATGACGATTTCCATTCGACTCTAGCAGGTCCTGATCGATTTTGATGAGCATTTGATTTTTGCTATATGTATAGGTCAAATGTTCAAAAACAGTAAAACAGTCAAGATAGCATCATTTTGCAACCGCCGATTTCGGAGGTTTAGTATCTTCGATGAGTTTTACAAACGTTAAACAGCGCATCATTTGATAAAATTATTTTGACGGTATATCGTCCAAGAAGTATTTGTGGTGAATTTTCTCAGGCTAATATTCATGACTACAATAAAGTCTCAACAAATTCGCTAAAGACACGAACCTTGTTACTATTTTCTGGAAAATTATTCTGCATAATTTTAAAACTTCAAAAATTATGGTTTCGGAATTATGCCGTTTGGACAGTAAGATCGATTTTCACCAAACCCCCCCCCCCCCCCCCCCAAACCAAATTTCTGGCTACGCCGCTGACTTCAAGTAAGTAGAAACAAAGTCGTTCTACACTCGTTCACAAGAAACTTCTTCGAATGCTGAATATCTATTATAATACATTGACACCCCAATTTTATGAGCCAAATATGAACATAGGTTGGATGGGCTCTAGCAGACGAACAAGACTGAATTCGAGTAAATCCTTTCTTGAGCATGTTTTCCGTATCATGAAGATGAAAATATGGAAAAATAAAAAGTTCATCATAATCAGAAATAGTTATAAGACTACATCAAGGGACGGGAAGAATATTTAACAGCTTCAGTTTATTATAAAGAAAAAAAATTGCCCGATTTAGTCAATGTCCGCATTTTGTCAGCCTAAAATACACCATGAGATTGGTAAAAATGGGTCTTTACTGCATGTATTATTCACTGTGTTTCACATTAATAGGTACATTTCATTTTTGGGGATTTTTTTATTGCATCAAACTACAAAAATGTTTAGGTAGCTTTCAAGGGGTTATTTTATAGACTTCTTCCAAAATTTGGCGAACCTATTCCAATTCGTATACCAATTAATTGGTATACTTAAGGGTTTATATGTTGCAGATAGAGAAAATACTGAAATTTTCAGCTTTTTTCCTACACAATATTACGAAAGCTTATTAAACAATTTTTCCTAATAAGTTTGTGAAAATTACAAACTATTTGAAATTTTTTTAATAGTTTTTTTTATTTTTTTATTTAACCGTGATTTTTTAATAAATAGTGACCATCGCTTCACAACGTCTATTTTTCATGGCTTGCGGTGAGCACGATCTCTCGAATTGCTGAACTGAAAATTATGGAATAGAAATTAATTTTTAGTATTCTTTACAAGTTTAACTCGCCGTGCAAATAGCTCTGAATTAGACTCGCTGGTACCCTAAGACGATTTCGCTAGATTTTCAGAGCACTGTTCACCCAGTGCATTAACGCAAGCGACGGAAGGTTATCGAAAAGTTTCGTGAAAATGAAAATTCCAGTAATGATGATGATTTTCCCAAACGGTTCGTTTTCGAGAGGTTTTTATTTGTTCTTTGGCATTAGGATTAGCGATAATAATTCAAATCAAGGATACTACTGGGAAGTCACCTTTAGAAAAAGTCGATGTCGAAGTAAAATTTGGAACTATGCACGCATGCACTTCAGAGCGCTATCTCTGAAGTGTATGCGTGCATAGTTCCAAATTTTACTTCGACATCGACTTTTTCTAAAGGTGACTTCCCAGTAGTATCCTTGATTTAAATTATTATCGCTAATCCTAATGCCAAAGAACAAATAAAAACCTCTCGAAAACGAACCGTTTGGGAAAATCAAAAAAATGAAATGATATCAGGAGCTGCGATTTCATTTCAACGCTTTTTTTGTGAAAAGGGCGATACTTACAAATATAAACATAAGGCTTTATTCATACATGCGAATGAGGGCTTTGAAACGCAACAAATTAACCTAAAAATTTGGATTGTACGATATTGCTTTCTTAAACTACAGCAAAAAATACAGCGGGCGAAACAGTATTTTTGTTTGATTATTTAAAGTTTCGCCCTCCACGCTCCATGCAAACAAACAGAGCGATAGTTTTTTTGCTAGCAGTTTAGAGGCGAAACTGTTATTTTCGTATTTTTTTAGGATTATCAAGCTGATACCAGCTGTAAATAGTAACAATGATCGCTATTGAAAAAACCCGGACGAAATCGGTGGTTTAAAACGGTAGTTATTGTAAAAAAACGTAAGGGCGATACTTCAATGCTGATAGGTGTTACCGAAAAAGTAAACAATCGCCAAACGGGCGATACTATCATTTTGTTAATTTCAATAGCAAAAACATTTAATTTAATAATTTCAAATACTTTATGAAGTTTTGGGTTTCGATCACTGAATCGTGCAATCTAGGATGTAAAAAACACAATAGTTCTTAAAGAGGTAATAAAACCAAATCTGAAAATATTCACTGTTGATTTTCTTTGAATCGTATCACTGCTAGTATCGCCCTTTTGAAGAAAAAGCGTTGATTTCTTAGTTCTTAGTCGCGTTGGAAATTTGAGTAAAGTATAAACTTAAAATCGATTCAAAAAAAAAAAATTCGATTTTTTTGCCTCAGTACAATATACATAACCCCTTTAGGAAAATTCAGTTTTCCCACCACAATTTAGATATTTTATTAACAGAGCATTAACAATAGTTCGATGGTATGTCTATTTTATGGGCCATTTTTTCGCTTTCCCATTGATTTGGTTTGAGATTTCTAGCACTGATGTTGTCCTATGCTGATTTGAGCGATTCTCTGAGTCCTGCCACTATCCCATGTAGTATGTGTTATCAAAAACATCGCGAAGCATCAAGTTCTAAATGTTCTCAAACGATATAATATCCGAAGAGAGTGATAAGAGTTATAAGAAATGTCTCATCACACTGTTAGGTGGATTAAAAGCGTTTTTCACTGTAAAATTTTACTGGCTTTCGAATAAAAAGAAAAAAAGTACAATAAGTGCCATAATTTTTCAATTAGAGCTGGTACTAGTGAAAATGAGATAAAAATATCCAATTTGAATAACCCAAAATCGTGAAAATAAGAAAAGATAAGTGTATCATGTCAAAGAACGAATTAAGCAGCTCATCAAGACTAACAATCTAAATTATTAAAATGATAAGGTTGACTATTAGGAATTTCAAGAAATGAACGAACAATCGTTTAAAATTGTTTAATTTTCAATAAATTACTTTGAAAAGGCTACTTAAACTCATTAGCTGAAACATGTTAGAGCATCACGCAATGCGAAATTTTCTCACCTTTCGAATGGAACTAAAACATTTAAAATACAAAGTATACTTTTAAAGTTAGAGGTATTTTAAGACAAATAAGTTTTTTACACAAAAAGTTCAATAACTCTGTAACGGTTGAGATTTGATGGTATGTGTTGAACAATTTTTTTCTCCAAATATGGCAGTCTATCACCCCCCGAGAGATTCTTTACCATGAACCAAACACCCTGTATATATATATATATATATATATATATATATATATATATATATATATATATATATATATATATATATATATATATATATATATATATATATATATATATATATATATATATATATATATATATATATATATATATATATATATATATATATATATATATATATATATATATATATATATATATATATATATATATATATATATATATATATATATATATATATGTATATATTGCTCGTATTCCTCAAAATTTCTACTTTGAACGCTAAATGTATTCAACATAGGTATTTCAAAATGCAGACAATGTGTTTGCCACACCTTACCCTACTTTAATAAAAAAAAACCGATTAAATCCACCTAGCGGTGAGATGAGACATTTCTTACAATTTAATTTCACTATTGGATTAGTTTGCAGAACTCACGAGAAGTAGGCACCCAACTAGAGGTAGGATGAAAACAGTTTCTAGTCTTGCACGAATAAAATCTCGAATAAACTGAATAAATTATAGAAATCAACAAAACGACAGAAATAAAAAAGGTTTTTAAATTCATAAAATGTGTAGAAAAATTAATGAAAATCAAAATTATAATATACACGAATCAAATTAGATTAGGTTATTAAATAAAAATTAAGATTATGTTTAGAAATAGTTATAAGATTAATAGAATAAAATGACTCATACTAACAAATTGAATAAAATGAAACGAATGACTGAACATGAAATGCATAAAATTAAAGATATGAATAAAATGAATCAAATGAATCAATTGAATCAAATGAATCAAATGAATCAAACGAATCAAATGAATCAAATGAATCAAATGAATCAAATGAATCAAATGAATCAAATGAATCAAATGATACAAATGAATCAAATGAATCAAATGAATCAAATGAATCAAATGAATCAAATGAAACAAATGAATCAAATGAATCAAATGAATCAAATGAATCAAATGAATCAGATGAATCCAATGAATCAATTGAATCAAATGAATCAAATGAATCAAATGAATCAAATCAATCAAATCAATCAAATCAATCAAATCAATCAAATCAATCAAATCAATCAAATCAATCAAATTAATCAAATTAATCAAATTAATCAAATTAATCAAATGAATCAAATGAATCAAATGAATCAAATGAATCAAATGAATCAAATGAATCAAATGAATCAAATGAATCAAATGAATCAAATCAATCAAATCAATCAAATGAATCAAATGAATCAAATGAATCAAATCAATCAAATCAAATTTCAAATCAATCAAGTCAAATTTCAAATCAATCAAATCAAATTTCAAATCAATCAAATCAATCAAATCAATCAAATCAATCAAATCAATCAAATCAATCAAATCAATCAAATCAATCAAATCAATCAAATCAATCAAATCAATCAAATCAATCAAATCAATCAAATCAATCAAATCAATCAAATCAATCAAATCAATCAAAACAATCAAATCAATCAAATCAATCAAATCAATCAAATCAATCAAATCAATCAAATCAATCAAATCAATCAAATCAATCAAATCAATCAAATCAATCAAATCAATCAAATCAATCAAATCAATCAAATCAATCAAATCAATCAAATCAATCAAATCAATCAAATCAATCAAATCAATCAAATCAATCAAATCAATCAAATCAATCAAATCAATCAAATCAATCAAATCAATCAAATCAATCAAATCAATCAAATCAATCAAATCAATCAAATCAATCAAATCAATCAAATCAATCAAATCAATCAAATCAATCAAATCAATCAAATCAATCAAATCAATCAAATCAATCAAATCAATCAAATCAATCAAATCAATCAAATCAATCAAATCAATCAAATCAATCAAATCAATCAAATCAATCAAATCAATCAAATCAATCAAATCAATCAAATCAATCAAATCAATCAAATCAATCAAATCAATCAAATCAATCAAATCAATCAAATCAATCAAATCAATCAAATCAATCAAATCAATCAAATCAATCAAATCAATCAAATCAATCAAATCAATCAAATCAATCAAATCAATCAAATCAATCAAATCAATCAAATCAATCAAATCAATCAAATCAATCAAATCAATCAAATCAATCAAATCAATCAAATCAATCAAATCAATCAAATCAATCAAATCAATCAAATCAATCAAATCAATCAAATCAATCAAATCAATCAAATCAATCAAATCAATCAAATCAATCAAATCAATCAAATCAATCAAATCAATCAAATCAATCAAATCAATCAAATCAATCAAATCAATCAAATCAATCAAATCAATCAAATCAATCAAATCAATCAAATCAATCAAATCAATCAAATCAATCAAATCAATCAAATCAATCAAATCAATCAAATCAATCAAATCAATCAAATCAATCAAATCAATCAAATCAATCAAATCAATCAAATCAATCAAATCAATCAAATCAATCAAATCAATCAAATCAATCAAATCAATCAAATCAATCAAATCAATCAAATCAATCAAATCAATCAAATCAATCAAATCAATCAAATCAATCAAATCAATCAAATCAATCAAATCAATCAAATCAATCAAATCAATCAAATCAATCAAATCAATCAAATCAATCAAATCAATCAAATCAATCAAATCAATCAAATCAATCAAATCAATCAAATCAATCAAATCAATCAAATCAATCAAATCAATCAAATCAATCAAATCAATCAAATCAATCAAATCAATCAAATCAATCAAATCAATCAAATCAATCAAATCAATCAAATCAATCAAATCAATCAAATCAATCAAATCAATCAAATCAATCAAATCAATCAAATCAATCAAATCAATCAAATCAATCAAATCAATCAAATCAATCAAATCAATCAAATCAATCAAATCAATCAAATCAATCAAATCAATCAAATCAATCAAATCAATCAAATCAATCAAATCAATCAAATCAATCAAATCAATCAAATCAATCAAATCAATCAAATCAATCAAATCAATCAAATCAATCAAATCAATCAAATCAATCAAATCAATCAAATCAATCAAATCAATCAAATCAATCAAATCAATCAAATCAATCAAATCAATCAAATCAATCAAATCAATCAAATCAATCAAATCAATCAAATCAATCAAATCAATCAAATCAATCAAATCAATCAAATCAATCAAATCAATCAAATCAATCAAATCAATCAAATCAATCAAATCAATCAAATCAATCAAATCAATCAAATCAATCAAATCAATCAAATCAATCAAATCAATCAAATCAATCAAATCAATCAAATCAATCAAATCAATCAAATCAATCAAATCAATCAAATCAATCAAATCAATCAAATCAATCAAATCAATCAAATCAATCAAATCAATCAAATCAATCAAATCAATCAAATCAATCAAATCAATCAAATCAATCAAATCAATCAAATCAATCAAATCAATCAAATCAATCAAATCAATCAAATCAATCAAATCAATCAAATCAATCAAATCAATCAAATCAATCAAATCAATCAAATCAATCAAATCAATCAAATCAATCAAATCAATCAAATCAATCAAATCAATCAAATCAATCAAATCAATCAAATCAATCAAATCAATCAAATCAATCAAATCAATCAAATCAATCAAATCAATCAAATCAATCAAATCAATCAAATCAATCAAATCAATCAAATCAATCAAATCAATCAAATCAATCAAATCAATCAAATCAATCAAATCAATCAAATCAATCAAATCAATCAAATCAATCAAATCAATCAAATCAATCAAATCAATCAAATCAATCAAATCAATCAAATCAATCAAATCAATCAAATCAATCAAATCAATCAAATCAATCAAATCAATCAAATCAATCAAATCAATCAAATCAATCAAATCAATCAAATCAATCAAATCAATCAAATCAATCAAATCAATCAAATCAATCAAATCAATCAAATCAATCAAATCAATCAAATCAATCAAATCAATCAAATCAATCAAATCAATCAAATCAATCAAATCAATCAAATCAATCAAATCAATCAAATCAATCAAATCAATCAAATCAATCAAATCAATCAAATCAATCAAATCAATCAAATCAATCAAATCAATCAAATCAATCAAATCAATCAAATCAATCAAATCAATCAAATCAATCAAATCAATCAAATCAATCAAATCAATCAAATCAATCAAATCAATCAAATCAATCAAATCAATCAAATCAATCAAATCAATCAAATCAATCAAATCAATCAAATCAATCAAATCAATCAAATCAATCAAATCAATCAAATCAATCAAATCAATCAAATCAATCAAATCAATCAAATCAATCAAATCAATCAAATCAATCAAATCAATCAAATCAATCAAATCAATCAAATCAATCAAATCAATCAAATCAATCAAATCAATCAAATCAATCAAATCAATCAAATCAATCAAATCAATCAAATCAATCAAATCAATCAAATCAATCAAATCAATCAAATCAATCAAATCAATCAAATCAATCAAATCAATCAAATCAATCAAATCAATCAAATCAATCAAATCAATCAAATCAATCAAATCAATCAAATCAATCAAATCAATCAAATCAATCAAATCAATCAAATCAATCAAATCAATCAAATCAATCAAATCAATCAAATCAATCAAATCAATCAAATCAATCAAATCAATCAAATCAATCAAATCAATCAAATCAATCAAATCAATCAAATCAATCAAATCAATCAAATCAATCAAATCAATCAAATCAATCAAATCAATCAAATCAATCAAATCAATCAAATCAATCAAATCAATCAAATCAATCAAATCAATCAAATCAATCAAATCAATCAAATCAATCAAATCAATCAAATCAATCAAATCAATCAAATCAATCAAATCAATCAAATCAATCAAATCAATCAAATCAATCAAATCAATCAAATCAATCAAATCAATCAAATCAATCAAATCAATCAAATCAATCAAATCAATCAAATCAATCAAATCAATCAAATCAATCAAATCAATCAAATCAATCAAATCAATCAAATCAATCAAATCAATCAAATCAATCAAATCAATCAAATCAATCAAATCAATCAAATCAATCAAATCAATCAAATCAATCAAATCAATCAAATCAATCAAATCAATCAAATCAATCAAATCAATCAAATCAATCAAATCAATCAAATCAATCAAATCAATCAAATCAATCAAATCAATCAAATCAATCAAATCAATCAAATCAATCAAATCAATCAAATCAATCAAATCAATCAAATCAATCAAATCAATCAAATCAATCAAATCAATCAAATCAATCAAATCAATCAAATCAATCAAATCAATCAAATCAATCAAATCAATCAAATCAATCAAATCAATCAAATCAATCAAATCAATCAAATCAATCAAATCAATCAAATCAATCAAATCAATCAAATCAATCAAATCAATCAAATCAATCAAATCAATCAAATCAATCAAATCAATCAAATCAATCAAATCAATCAAATCAATCAAATCAATCAAATCAATCAAATCAATCAAATCAATCAAATCAATCAAATCAATCAAATCAATCAAATCAATCAAATCAATCAAATCAATCAAATCAATCAAATCAATCAAATCAATCAAATCAATCAAATCAATCAAATCAATCAAATCAATCAAATCAATCAAATCAATCAAATCAATCAAATCAATCAAATCAATCAAATCAATCAAATCAATCAAATCAATCAAATCAATCAAATCAATCAAATCAATCAAATCAATCAAATCAATCAAATCAATCAAATCAATCAAATCAATCAAATCAATCAAATCAATCAAATCAATCAAATCAATCAAATCAATCAAATCAATCAAATCAATCAAATCAATCAAATCAATCAAATCAATCAAATCAATCAAATCAATCAAATCAATCAAATCAATCAAATCAATCAAATCAATCAAATCAATCAAATCAATCAAATCAATCAAATCAATCAAATCAATCAAATCAATCAAATCAATCAAATCAATCAAATCAATCAAATCAATCAAATCAATCAAATCAATCAAATCAATCAAATCAATCAAATCAATCAAATCAATCAAATCAATCAAATCAATCAAATCAATCAAATCAATCAAATCAATCAAATCAATCAAATCAATCAAATCAATCAAATCAATCAAATCAATCAAATCAATCAAATCAATCAAATCAATCAAATCAATCAAATCAATCAAATCAATCAAATCAATCAAATCAATCAAATCAATCAAATCAATCAAATCAATCAAATCAATCAAATCAATCAAATCAATCAAATCAATCAAATCAATCAAATCAATCAAATCAATCAAATCAATCAAATCAATCAAATCAATCAAATCAATCAAATCAATCAAATCAATCAAATCAATCAAATCAATCAAATCAATCAAATCAATCAAATCAATCAAATCAATCAAATCAATCAAATCAATCAAATCAATCAAATCAATCAAATCAATCAAATCAATCAAATCAATCAAATCAATCAAATCAATCAAATCAATCAAATCAATCAAATCAATCAAATCAATCAAATCAATCAAATCAATCAAATCAATCAAATCAATCAAATCAATCAAATCAATCAAATCAATCAAATCAATCAAATCAATCAAATCAATCAAATCAATCAAATCAATCAAATCAATCAAATCAATCAAATCAATCAAATCAATCAAATCAATCAAATCAATCAAATCAATCAAATCAATCAAATCAATCAAATCAATCAAATCAATCAAATCAATCAAATCAATCAAATCAATCAAATCAATCAAATCAATCAAATCAATCAAATCAATCAAATCAATCAAATCAATCAAATCAATCAAATCAATCAAATCAATCAAATCAATCAAATCAATCAAATCAATCAAATCAATCAAATCAATCAAATCAATCAAATCAATCAAATCAATCAAATCAATCAAATCAATCAAATCAATCAAATCAATCAAATCAATCAAATCAATCAAATCAATCAAATCAATCAAATCAATCAAATCAATCAAATCAATCAAATCAATCAAATCAATCAAATCAATCAAATCAATCAAATCAATCAAATCAATCAAATCAATCAAATCAATCAAATCAATCAAATCAATCAAATCAATCAAATCAATCAAATCAATCAAATCAATCAAATCAATCAAATCAATCAAATCAATCAAATCAATCAAATCAATCAAATCAATCAAATCAATCAAATCAATCAAATCAATCAAATCAATCAAATCAATCAAATCAATCAAATCAATCAAATCAATCAAATCAATCAAATCAATCAAATCAATCAAATCAATCAAATCAATCAAATCAATCAAATCAATCAAATCAATCAAATCAATCAAATCAATCAAATCAATCAAATCAATCAAATCAATCAAATCAATCAAATCAATCAAATCAATCAAATCAATCAAATCAATCAAATCAATCAAATCAATCAAATCAATCAAATCAATCAAATCAATCAAATCAATCAAATCAATCAAATCAATCAAATCAATCAAATCAATCAAATCAATCAAATCAATCAAATCAATCAAATCAATCAAATCAATCAAATCAATCAAATCAATCAAATCAATCAAATCAATCAAATCAATCAAATCAATCAAATCAATCAAATCAATCAAATCAATCAAATCAATCAAATCAATCAAATCAATCAAATCAATCAAATCAATCAAATCAATCAAATCAATCAAATCAATCAAATCAATCAAATCAATCAAATCAATCAAATCAATCAAATCAATCAAATCAATCAAATCAATCAAATCAATCAAATCAATCAAATCAATCAAATCAATCAAATCAATCAAATCAATCAAATCAATCAAATCAATCAAATCAATCAAATCAATCAAATCAATCAAATCAATCAAATCAATCAAATCAATCAAATCAATCAAATCAATCAAATCAATCAAATCAATCAAATCAATCAAATCAATCAAATCAATCAAATCAATCAAATCAATCAAATCAATCAAATCAATCAAATCAATCAAATCAATCAAATCAATCAAATCAATCAAATCAATCAAATCAATCAAATCAATCAAATCAATCAAATCAATCAAATCAATCAAATCAATCAAATCAATCAAATCAATCAAATCAATCAAATCAATCAAATCAATCAAATCAATCAAATCAATCAAATCAATCAAATCAATCAAATCAATCAAATCAATCAAATCAATCAAATCAATCAAATCAATCAAATCAATCAAATCAATCAAATCAATCAAATCAATCAAATCAATCAAATCAATCAAATCAATCAAATCAATCAAATCAATCAAATCAATCAAATCAATCAAATCAATCAAATCAATCAAATCAATCAAATCAATCAAATCAATCAAATCAATCAAATCAATCAAATCAATCAAATCAATCAAATCAATCAAATCAATCAAATCAATCAAATCAATCAAATCAATCAAATCAATCAAATCAATCAAATCAATCAAATCAATCAAATCAATCAAATCAATCAAATCAATCAAATCAATCAAATCAATCAAATCAATCAAATCAATCAAATCAATCAAATCAATCAAATCAATCAAATCAATCAAATCAATCAAATCAATCAAATCAATCAAATCAATCAAATCAATCAAATCAATCAAATCAATCAAATCAATCAAATCAATCAAATCAATCAAATCAATCAAATCAATCAAATCAATCAAATCAATCAAATCAATCAAATCAATCAAATCAATCAAATCAATCAAATCAATCAAATCAATCAAATCAATCAAATCAATCAAATCAATCAAATCAATCAAATCAATCAAATCAATCAAATCAATCAAATCAATCAAATCAATCAAATCAATCAAATCAATCAAATCAATCAAATCAATCAAATCAATCAAATCAATCAAATCAATCAAATCAATCAAATCAATCAAATCAATCAAATCAATCAAATCAATCAAATCAATCAAATCAATCAAATCAATCAAATCAATCAAATCAATCAAATCAATCAAATCAATCAAATCAATCAAATCAATCAAATCAATCAAATCAATCAAATCAATCAAATCAATCAAATCAATCAAATCAATCAAATCAATCAAATCAATCAAATCAATCAAATCAATCAAATCAATCAAATCAATCAAATCAATCAAATCAATCAAATCAATCAAATCAATCAAATCAATCAAATCAATCAAATCAATCAAATCAATCAAATCAATCAAATCAATCAAATCAATCAAATCAATCAAATCAATCAAATCAATCAAATCAATCAAATCAATCAAATCAATCAAATCAATCAAATCAATCAAATCAATCAAATCAATCAAATCAATCAAATCAATCAAATCAATCAAATCAATCAAATCAATCAAATCAATCAAATCAATCAAATCAATCAAATCAATCAAATCAATCAAATCAATCAAATCAATCAAATCAATCAAATCAATCAAATCAATCAAATCAATCAAATCAATCAAATCAATCAAATCAATCAAATCAATCAAATCAATCAAATCAATCAAATCAATCAAATCAATCAAATCAATCAAATCAATCAATCAATCAAATCAATCAAATCAATCAAATCAATCAAATCAATCAAATCAATCAAATCAATCAAATCAATCAAATCAATCAAATCAATCAAATCAATCAAATCAATCAAATCAATCAAATCATCAAATCAATCAAATCAATCAAATCAATCAAATCAATCAAATCAATCAAATCAATCAAATCAATCAAATCAATCAAATCAATCAAATCAATCAAATCAATCAAATCAATCAAATCAATCAAATCAATCAAATCAATCAAATCAATCAAATCAATCAAATCAATCAAATCAATCAATCAAAATCAATCAAATCAATCAAATCAATCAAATCAATCAAATCAATCAAATCAATCAAATCAATCAAATCAATCAAATCAATCAAATCAATCAAATCAATCAATCAATCAAATCAATCAAATCAATCAAATCAATCAAATCAATCAAATCAATCAAATCATCAAATCAATCAAATCAATCAAATCAATCAAATCAATCAAATCAATCAAATCAATCAAATCAATCAAATCAATCAAATCAATCAAATCAATCAAATCAATCAAATCAATCAAATCAATCAAATCAATCAAATCAATCAAATCAATCAAATCAATCAAATCAATCAAATCAATCAAATCAATCAAATCAATCAAATCAATCAAATCAATCAAATCAATCAAATCAATCAAATCAATCAAATCAATCAAATCAATCAAATCAATCAAATCAATCAAATCAATCAAATCAATCAAATCAATCAAATCAATCAAATCAATCAAATCAATCAAATCAATCAAATCAATCAAATCAATCAAATCAATCAATCAATCAAATCAATCAAATCAATCAATCAATCAATCAATCAAATCAATCAAATCAATCAAATCAATCAAATCAATCAAATCAATCAATCAATCAAATCAATCAAATCAATCAAATCAATCAAATCAATCAAATCAATCAAATCAATCAAATCAATCAAATCAATCAAATCAATCAAATCAATCAATCAATCAAATCAATCAAATCAATCAAATCAATCAAATCAATCAAATCAATCAAATCAATCAAATCAATCAAATCAATCAAATCAATCAAATCAATCAAATCAATCAAATCAATCAAATCAATCAAATCAATCAAATCAATCAAATCAATCAAATCAATCAAATCAATCAAATCAATCAAATCAATCAAATCAATCAAATCAATCAAATCAATCAAATCAATCAAATCAATCAAATCAATCAAATCAATCAAATCAATCAAATCAATCAAATCAATCAAATCAATCAAATCAATCAAATCAATCAAATCAATCAAATCAATCAAATCAATCAAATCAATCAAATCAATCAATCAATCAAATCAATCAAATCAATCAAATCAATCAAATCAATCAAATCAATCAAATCAATCAAATCAATCAAATCAATCAAATCAATCAAATCAATCAAATCAATCAAATCAATCAAATCAATCAATCAATCAAATCAATCAAATCAATCAAATCAATCAAATCAATCAAATCAATCAAATCAATCAAATCAATCAATCAATCAAATCAATCAAATCAATCAAATCAATCAAATCAATCAAATCAATCAAATCAATCAAATCAATCAAATCAATCAAATCAATCAAATCAATCAAATCAATCAAATCAATCAAATCAATCAAATCAATCAATCAATCAAATCAATCAATCAATCAAATCAATCAAATCAATCAATCAATCAAATCAATCAAATCAATCAAATCAATCAAATCAATCAAATCAATCAAATCAATCAAATCAATCAAATCAATCAAATCAATCAAATCAATCAAATCAATCAAATCAATCAAATCAATCAAATCAATCAAATCAATCAAATCAATCAAATCAATCAAATCAATCAAATCAATCAAATCAATCAAATCAATCAAATCAATCAAATCAATCAAAATCAATCAAATCAATCAAATCAATCAAATCAATCAAATCAATCAAATCAATCAAATCAATCAAATCAATCAAATCAATCAAATCAATCAAATCAATCAAATCAATCAAATCAATCAAATCAATCAAATCAATCAAATCAATCAAATCAATCAAATCAATCAAATCAATCAAATCAATCAAATCAATCAAATCAATCAAATCAATCAAATCAATCAAATCAATCAAATCAATCAAATCAATCAAATCAATCAAATCAATCAAATCAATCAAATCAATCAAATCAATCAAATCAATCAAATCAATCAAATCAATCAAATCAATCAAATCAATCAAATCAATCAAATCAATCAAATCAATCAAATCAATCAAATCAATCAAATCAATCAAATCAATCAAATCAATCAAATCAATCAAATCAATCAAATCAATCAAATCAATCAAATCAATCAAATCAATCAAATCAATCAAATCAATCAAATCAATCAAATCAATCAAATCAATCAAATCAATCAAATCAATCAAATCAATCAAATCAATCAAATCAATCAAATCAATCAAATCAATCAAATCAATCAAATCAATCAAATCAATCAAATCAATCAAATCAATCAAATCAATCAAATCAATCAAATCAATCAAATCAATCAAATCAATCAAATCAATCAAATCAATCAAATCAATCAAATCAATCAAATCAATCAAATCAATCAAATCAATCAAATCAATCAAATCAATCAAATCAATCAAATCAATCAAATCAATCAAATCAATCAAATCAATCAAATCAATCAAATCAATCAAATCAATCAAATCAATCAAATCAATCAAATCAATCAAATCAATCAAATCAATCAAATCAATCAAATCAATCAAATCAATCAAATCAATCAAATCAATCAAATCAATCAAATCAATCAAATCAATCAAATCAATCAAATCAATCAAATCAATCAAATCAATCAAATCAATCAAATCAATCAAATCAATCAAATCAATCAAATCAATCAAATCAATCAAATCAATCAAATCAATCAAATCAATCAAATCAATCAAATCAATCAAATCAATCAAATCAATCAAATCAATCAAATCAATCAAATCAATCAAATCAATCAAATCAATCAAATCAATCAAATCAATCAAATCAATCAAATCAATCAAATCAATCAAATCAATCAAATCAATCAAATCAATCAAATCAATCAAATCAATCAAATCAATCAAATCAATCAAATCAATCAAATCAATCAAATCAATCAAATCAATCAAATCAATCAAATCAATCAAATCAATCAAATCAATCAAATCAATCAAATCAATCAAATCAATCAAATCAATCAAATCAATCAAATCAATCAAATCAATCAAATCAATCAAATCAATCAAATCAATCAAATCAATCAAATCAATCAAATCAATCAAATCAATCAAATCAATCAAATCAAATCAATCAAATCAATCAAATCAATCAAATCAATCAAATCAATCAATCAATCAAATCAATCAAATCAATCAAATCAATCAAATCAATCAAATCAATCAAATCAATCAAATCAATCAAATCAATCAAATCAATCAAATCAATCAAATCAATCAAATCAATCAAATCAATCAAATCAATCAAATCAATCAAATCAATCAAATCAATCAAATCAATCAAATCAATCAAATCAATCAAATCAATCAAATCAATCAAATCAATCAAATCAATCAAATCAATCAAATCAATCAAATCAATCAAATCAATCAAATCAATCAAATCAATCAAATCAATCAAATCAATCAAATCAATCAAATCAATCAAATCAATCAAATCAATCAAATCAATCAAATCAATCAAATCAATCAAATCAATCAAATCAATCAAATCAATCA
>NC_080671.1:252092463-252135463 GCF_030247195.1 Topomyia yanbarensis
TAAAATGAATAAAATGTGTGAACCCAAAAAGTAATATAAAATTGCATAAAACGAAAAAAGTGAATAAAATAAATTTAATGAATGATACGAATAAGATGCATGAGATAATAAATTGATTGGAATGCGTACAAAGAATGAAAAGAATACAAGAGATAAAATGAGGTCAAATAAACAAAATGAATTAACAAAATGCCAAAAGAAAAAAAAATTAAAATGAAATGATTATATATTTAAAATAAATCAAATATTTAAAATAAAAAACCGATTTATTCCACCTTGCAGTGAGATGAGACATTTCTTACACATTTCACTATTGGATTAGTTTGCAGAACTCAGGAGAAGTAGACACCCAACTAGAGGTGGGATGAAAATAGTTTCTAGTCTTGCACGAATAAAATCTCGAATAAACTGAATAAATTATAGAAATCAATAAAACGAACGAAATAAAAAAGTAAAGCAATAAATGAAATAATAGGTTTGGGACCATCCATAATTGACGTAGCATTACATGGGGGAGGGGAGAGTTTTGTATTTTGTGATGATGTGTGACGACAGGGAGGTAGGGGGTCATGTCATGCTACGTAGCTTTTTTTAAAGGTCACGACGATGTCACGACAATCACCCGTTTCATCTAACTAACATCGTTTTTGATTTTTTTTATTTTTTTTACGGGGACAACGAGGGGGGTGAGGGTTACGGTCAAGCTACGTAATTACCAGGGGGGTTATAGAAGTTTAAGACGAAATGCTACGATGGGGGAGGGGGGTGTTAAAAATCACTCAAAAATGCTACGTCATTTATAGATCATCCCTTTTTAAATTCATGAAATGAGTAGAAAAATTAATGTAAACCAAAATTACAATATACACGAATCAAATTAGATTAGGTTATTAAATAAAAATTAAGATTATATTTAGAAATAGTTATAAGATTAATAGAATAAATTGTCTCATACTCATGTCATACTAACAAATTGAATGAAATAAAACGAATAACTGAACATGAAATGCATAAAATAAAAGATATGAAAAAAATGAATCAAATGAAACAAATGATTCAAATGATTCAAATGAATCAAATGAATCAAATGAATCAAATGAATCAAATGAATCAAATGAATCAAATGAATCAAATGAATCAAATGAATCAAATGAATCAAATGAATCAAATGAATCAAATGAATCAAATGAATCAAATGAATCAAATGAATCAAATGAATCAAATGAATCAAATGAATCAAATGAATCAAATGAATCAAATGAATCAAATGAATCAAATGATTCCAATGAATCAAATGAATCAAATGAATCAAAATATGAATCAAATGAATCAAATGAATCAAATGAATCAAATGAATCAAATGAATCAAATGAATCAAATGAATCAAATGAATCAAATGAATCAAATGAATCAAATGAATCAAATGAATCAAATGAATCAAATGAATCAAATGAATCAAATGAATCAAATGAATCAAATGAATCAAATGAATCAAATGAATCAAATGAATCAAATGAATCAAATGAATCAAATGAATCAAATGAATCAAATGAATCAAATGAATCAAATGAATCAAATGAATCAAATGAATCAAATGAATCAAATGAATCAAATGAATCAAATGAATCAAATGAATCAAATGAATCAAATGAATCAAATGAATCAAATGAATCAAATGAATCAAATGAATCAAATGAATCAAATAAATCAAATGAATCAAATGAATCAAATGAATCAAATGTATCAAATGAATCAAATGAATCAAATGAATCAAATGAATCAAATGAATCAAATGAATCAAATGAATCAAATGAATCAAATGACTCAAATGAATCAAATGAATTAAGTGAATCATATGAATCAAATGAATCACATGAATCACAAGAATCAAATGAATCAAATGAATCAAATGAATCAAATTGATTTAATTCGTCCAGTGAATACAATGAATCAAATTAATGAAATGGATCAAATGAATAAAAAGAATGGATGAACAAAATGAATAAATTAAAAAATAAATGAAATGCATAAATAAAACAAACGAATCAAATAAACAAAATGAGCTGAAATGATAAAATGAATAAAAAGAAGAAAATTGGCAGAATTAAATGCATTGAATAAAATGAAAAATTTAACAATGGTAAAAGGTTATGAATTAATATAAAGAAATAAATTGAATCAAATAAATTATTTGGATGAAATGATTAAAACTGAAAAAGTAGTCAGATTATTAAAATGAAGAAACTGAACAAAATGAATAAACTGGAAAAAATGAATAAAGTGCATACAATGAAAAAAAAAATGAATAAAATAAGTTAAATGAATAATATGAGTAAAATGCACAAAAAGAATAAACTGATCAGAGTGAATCCAAAGAATGAAACGAATAAAATAAGTAAAATGAACGCAGATGAACAAAACGAATAAAAAGATGCGGAATGAAATAAATAAAATGAAACGGTCAAATATTTGAAGCTAAAAACATTTTGGAATTAAGAAAATGAATAAAGCGGATTGTACGAATTTGAGAACCATTGCATCAAAAAGTTTTGAAATGTTTTGAAAATCCCATCTTCTGAGAAAAGGCTAATTAATATGCCATGGCCTTTCTAGGGCTTCCATCTTTTTTTGGTTTTATTCTTTTTGTTTTCATGCTTCTTTACTTGACGGCGTAGTTTCAAGATTATCTGGTGTTTCTACTTTATTGTTGGACCTTAATTATTTATCAGGAACCTGGAACGTTCAATTTGCTTTGGAATTCGAAGTTTACTTTTTGGTCACATATTCCCGAAAAAAAGATTTATGTACAGAATAGAATTTACTGGTCCAGTATTTTAACACGCAATTGAATATAGTAAAGTGAGACAAGGACACATGTTCTTTCAAGCCCCTTGAACAGAGAACGACAGGGAGAATGCGATTCGTAAATGAGACAGGTAGATATTTCAAAAAATTTATTTGCATTGAAGTAAATAGTGTGAAATGTCTAGGCTATGTCGATAGCATAAAAGCCGTGCATTCAGTTGATTGCAATGCAGTCTCTTTCCATTCATCCTTATAGCTTTCATATTGTTTCGTTTGGAACTCTCGTGCAGAAAATATGGATAAATAAGTCCTATACAGACCAATACTGTGAAAAAGAAATGGTTCAAACTACTCAGTATATCCAGATATGGACGACGATAAGTTAGAAGACACATTGCAATTGCATCCCCCATCGAGAGTGGGTACTTTGGGAGACTTCTTTTCCTGGATCTGATTTGTGGATATTTTTGGTCTTTGATCCGTTTTTCATGAAAGTTCGTACCAATACAACGAATGTGCAGCTGATATAACTCATGGTTCATTCGCCTGTGCAACGTTCCGTCTTCCATCTGCAACACCTTTCGTTCGAAAACTCCAAGAGCGCGTTGGTCCTCCACGAGCATAGTCCAGGTGTCGTGGCCGTAGAGGACCACCGATTTAATCAGCGTCTTGTAGATAATCAACTTCGTGCGGCGGCGAATTTTGATCGACCGGAGCGTCCTCCGGTGTCCAAAGTAGGCACGATTTCCCGCCAAGATCCGTCTCTGAATTTCTCTTCTGTTATCATTGTCGTCGGTTACCAGTGGGCCCAAATACATGAATTCGTTGACCATCTCGATTTCGTCACCGTCAATCCGAACTCGGGTGGGAAGTTCACATTGTCGTCTTCCTCTCATGTATTTTGTCTTCGAAACGTTGATGGCAAGTCCAATCCTGCTGAATTCAGCTTTCAGTCTTTGTCATACTCATATATTTCATTCAAAATTCAATAGAGATACGAATAGTGGAATGTCTATTTTGAAAATTTTCATCGTCAAACTTTCATATTACCCAGTTAAGCCAAATATTTTTCTGGTATAGCCATGAATTTCCTTAATTATAGTGTAAATACAGGCTTTGAATATAATTGAATTAAAATTGAGTTGATGTAGCAGCAGACAAAAAATAGTTTTGTTTTCTCAAACCTTCGCAATTACAATTAATAAATATTTCAATTTGCAGATAATCACACAACTTAGAAATGGATACAGAAATAGCTAGATAAATGCGATAGAAGAGAGACAGAGAGAGAAAGAGAGCGAAAGAGAGAGAGAGAGAGAGAGAGAGAGAGAGAGAGAGAGATGGAGAAAGAGAGAGATGGGTTGGGGGGGGGGGGGGGGGGTCGTGTGAGGAATGGCAAATGATGGTTAATGCAGTGACATTATTTTTATAGGTATATTATTATGATATATAGATTTCTTTCATTCTTGTCATAATTAATGTGAGCAGTAAAAGGAAAAGAGCTAAATTTTCGCTAGATTTTTGGGCTTCAAACATACAGTTGCTTTCGGTGACGCCACGAGTATAACTACATGAGAAATCTTTTATCTCACTACTAGGTGAATTACTTGTTGATCTGTGTATTGATATACCATCCAAAATTTACCTCATGATTGAACGCAATGCCTAATCCAAAGGATAAATACTAGAACTCACTGTTTCTTTATCAACACATTATTTTGTCTTTGAAGTGAACTTATATATTGATTTTTGAGAAATAGTTAATTTATTATAAAGGTAATTCACAAAATGTTCTCAACATCGAATTCCTTGAATCACGTAGATGTGTTTTCATACCCCGATATTCAAAATCGGTTTAGTTTTGCCCCTAGAACACCAGTAAAGCAATACTCTGTATGAAATAATCTCATTTTTAATTAGTGGAAATTGGAAAGCGAGGACTAAAAATACAAAATGTCTAATATATCCGCCGCTCGCTCACGGATTTAGACAATTTATAGCTTGTTAGAAAGGTATTTTAACAAGATTTCTATTCATGTGCAGTTTGTTGGACAATATTGTTATTTTCAAAAGTTATTCGCAAAAAACCAGCTGTGTTTTGACAAAATCGCCCATATCTCAGAAAGTAAACAACATATCGAAAATCAAAAACAATAGTGTCAAATGGCAACGTTAGTCCTTTCATTTGAAACTAATTTCATTAAGATCGGTTCAGTTATTGCTGAGATAATTACATGACATTTTGTACATACATACATACACACATACACACACACATACAGACATTGTCTCAATTTGTCGAGCTGAGTCGATTGGTATATGAGACTCGGCCCTCCGGGCCTCGGAAAAAGTTTCCAAAGTTTGAGCGAATCCTATACATTTCTTTTCCGATCTGTTTACTTCACATCCTTGCTCTCACTTGAGTATTATGGCTCTAATTGTCATAACTTTCCCTACCCAGTAGCTCTAGCTAATTGAATGTCGTTAAAATGTAAAAAAAATAATTTTATTAATTTAATCTAGAACACTAATTAAACACAATTTAATTTATTCTACTAATTCTCTTACTTATTAATATAACGGATTTTTTTAAATTTCAATCATATTATTGTTCAAAAGCAAATTAAATGAAAAAACCGATATAATCCACCTAGCAGTGGGATGAGACATTTCTTACACATATCAATATTGGATTAGTTTGCAGAACTCATGAGAAGTAGGCAACTAGAGGTGGGATGAAAACAGTTTCTAGTATTTCACGAATAAAATCTCGAATAAAATGAATAAATTATATAAAATCAACAAAACGAACGAAATAGAAAGTAAAGCAAAAAATGAAATAAAGTTTTTAAATTCATAAAATGAGTAGAAAAATTAATGTAAATCAAAACTATAAAATACACGAATCAAATCAGATGGTTATTAAGTAAAAATTAAGACATATTTATAAATTTATAAATATTTATAAATAGTTATAAGATTAATAGAATAAATTGACTCATACTAACAAATTGAATGAAATAAAAGGAATGACTGAACATAAAATGCATAAAATTAAAGATATGACTAAAATGAATAGAATGAATCAAATGAATCAAATGAATCAAATGAATCAAATAAATCAAATAAATCAAATGAATCAAATGAATCAAATGAATCAAATGAATCAAATGAATCAAATGAATCAAATGAATCAAATGAATCAAATGAATCAAATGAATCAAATGAATCAAATGAATCAAATGAATCAAATGAGTCAAATGAATCAAATGAATCAAATGAATCAAATGAATCAAATGAATCAAATGAATCAAATGAATCAAATGAATCAAATTAATCAAAAGAATCAAATGAATCAAATGAATCAAATGAATCAAATTGATTTAATTCATCCAGTGAATACAATGAATCAAATGAATGAAATTGATCAAATGAATATAATGAATGGATGAACAAAATGAATAAAGCAAAAAATAAATAAAATGGAAATAAATAAATAAATAAATAAACAAAGGAATCAAATAAACAAAATGAGCTGAAATGATAAAATGAATAAAAAGAAGAAAATGAGCAGAATAAAATGCACTGATTAAAATGAAAAATTAAACGATGGTAAAAGGTTATAAAATAATATTCTTTAAATTTAATTGTATCAAATAAACTATTTGGATGAAATGATTAAAACTGAAAAAGCAGTCAGATTATTAAAATGAAGAACCTGAACAAAATGAATAAACTGGAAAAAATGAATAGAATGCATGCAATGAATAAAATAAGTTAAATGAATAATGTGAGTAAAATGCATAAAAAACTAAACTGATCAGAGTGAATCCAAAGAATGAAACGAATAAAATAAGTAAAATGACGCAGATGAACAAAACGAATAAAAATATGCTGAATGGAATAAGTAATTAAAATGAAGTGATCATATATTTAAAGTTAAAAAACATTTTTGAATAAAGAAAATGAATAAACCGGATTGTACGAATTTGAGAACCATTGCATCAGTAAGTTTTGAAATGTTTTTGAAAATCCCATTTTCTGAGAAAAGGCTAATAAATATACAATGGACTTTCTAGGGCTTCCGTCTTTTTTGGTTTTATTCTTTTCGTTTTCATGCTTCTTTACTTGACGGTGTCGTTTTAGGATTATCTGGTGTATCTACTTTATTGTTGGACCTTAATTAGTTATCAGGAACCTAGAACGTTCGATTTGCTTTGGAATTCGAAGTTTACTTTTTGGTCACATATTCCCGAAAAAAGATTTATGTGCAGAACAGAATTTACTGGTCCAGTATTTTAACGCGCAATTGAACATAGTAAAGTGAGACAAGAAGCCGTATGAATAAAAACTAGCATTTGCTCAGCTTCTTAAGATTCGAGCAGTCGAGCAGCTGCGTTGAGCATTTACTCAAGTTGGTATGAATAAAACTTTGCTTTGACAGTAGCTTTCTCAATATGAGTGTTTGCTTTTCGAACATCTGATTCCGTATGAATAAAGTGATAAATCCTGAGCAAATGCTAAGCAAATGCTGAGCAAACGAAGTAAAATTTTGAGCATGGTCGGTTGCATGCTAGGAAAAATTAAATTTCAAATCTGATCATTTTTTGATCATTAGAACCGAGGAGATGTATTTTATAGCATACAGTTAATTATCAGTCTGACAGGAAACATCTAAAAATGCCAAGGAACACGGATTTAAACAAATTTAACGCGCATTTCGGGTAAGATGGGTTCCTAACTCGATATAATAACTATAAGGTGTCTCCGCTTTTAAGGAATCAGGAACAGTTTTGGTTTGAATTTGTGAACGAATTCAGCAATTTATTTTGTGTTGTTTATCAAGAAATTACGGAAAATTATAATTTGATTGCTTCGAAATGTTACTTATCGTCCGTTCTCGCTGTATTTATTAACTATGGGATGTTTTTCGTCGCAGACTACTCTACGTGTCCGTTTTCAATGTATTGAATAGAAACCGTGGAGACTACTATGCGAAATAATCTGTATCCGAAACTATCCAATTCTGAATTAACATAAATTTAGAATTACGAATTGGGCATATTTTCAGACATGTAAACTAAATGATTCTTTGCCTTCATAATTCATGTTTGGGAACTCGGTTGAATTCAAATTATTCGTACTCAGAAAAACGTGCATAAACTTACCCAAGCAACCAAAAGTTCGTATAAGGGAGCTGCATAAGCTTCCCGTTTTTGGTAATTTTGCAATACGTTTTATGTTATGTAGTGTTTTAAGCAGCTTTGAACTTTCATTAAAGCTTAAGTGGCTTGAAAGTTCGCTAAGAACTTTATGTGAACTTTAAAGTGTGCTTTTTAAGTATTATTCGAACTTCTGGTTGCTTGGGTATATTTCTCAGTAAATGTTGCCTAAGCAATTCTTGGGCCGGTTTTTTGCTCATGGTTCTACATAAATGATTCTTACGTCGAACCCACGTTTGACGCTTGAAGCTTTTGACCAACTTTTATACGGTGAAGGAATCAAAGAGATTTTAGAATCTGAGAATAGAACTGCTTTATATAAGAAGGATTTGTTAATTACTCAAAAACTTGCTTTTTACTGTGGTTCGGAAGGCATACCATTAGACTCAACTAGACGAGATCAAAAAAGTACCAAATAATCAAATGTCGTTGATGCGATTTACATACAATTAGATTGAAATGAATATCCACTCGCCACTTATTGTTGTCTCATATCGAAATTCGTATGCCAGGAATACGGTTTGATGAGAATTTTTAACCGAGATCAAGGAGTCATGTTCTTCGTAAAAGTATGGAATCCCTGGGGGTCAGGGGTTTCAGCGTAAAAAACATATTTTTTTAGAACTTTGCGGGAATCAATAAAAACTTTTGTACATTATAGTGTATTATTTAAATAACATTCTGTAATTTTTCTATGCAAAAATATCGACACACGACTCGGTGATGAAGCTTTTTGCAGAACGTCTCTGGAAAAAGCATGATTTGCGGTGTAACCTGCCATTCATAAATTACTCAACGGATTTCATTCAAACTTTGCATACACATCCAATGTAAAAAATACCCAACCCTACGTTGAGTTTTCAAGATAAATTTCAAATTATGAGGCTTTTTTACTCATTTTAAATAAAAATGTCTATTTTTCACGATTTCTGCCTTTTATGAGTAAAAACGCTGAAACACTTCCTCCTTCCTCTCTAAATAAATCATTGAAACACTTCGGAAAGTTTTTAATATTATTATCTGGAAATTCTGATCATCTAGAAACTTTCGTTCTTCAGCAAAGTTGCTCGGAAGTTTAAGAAGATCCACAAGGTGTACTTTGGTTGACTATTCAGCTATTAGTCGACTGTGGAATAGTGATTTTTAAAACCATACTTCTAAAACGGGGTCGTGTAGACGGTGACCTTATTATTCGGAATTATGTCACCATGCAGTACTAGTATATTTGTGATAAGCCCTTAAAATCCTGGGATGACTTTGTTGCACAGTTTTGGTTATATCTTTCGATACAGTGAATCAATTTTCAATCAAAAAACCGTTATATTTAGGGGATTAGTGGCACTATCAAATGAATATGAAGATAGGAATACAAGTTGCCAATCCGGAGAAATTGCCGGAAACGTACTGTACACCACGTATTTTCTAAAGAAATCAATATCTTATTTTGATGTTCATGAGTTAAAACGACTGAAAACTTTTTTTTTCTCTTGAAATCATACAGATTAGGTTACTGGAAACTCCGATGTCCGGTTCCGGAGGACCAGTTCAGATTTGGAGGCCATTCCTATCATGCGACACATCAAATCATACTTACTTGACAATATAAGACCAAAGAGGTCGTTTTGGACACACATGGCCCTTTCAACATCATTGCCGGAACACCAGTGTCCGGTTCCAGAGGACCAATTCCGATTTAGAGTTCATTTCCATCATGCCGCACATCTAATCACACTGCCTCGACGAAATGAGACTGATGGAACAGCAAATATGCCATTTTTGATACATATGACTATTTCAAAATTCGTCCCGGAACTCCGTTGTCCGGTTCCGGAGGACCAATTCCGATTTAAAGGTCATTCCCATCATGCGGAACATCAAACCACACCTCTTTGCTCTTCCATCAATTTTTTTTAATTTTGACTTATCGTATGAAGGAAATAATCTCTTAATCCGGACACCGGAGTTCCGGAACTAATGTTGAAATGGTCATATGGCCTGTATTAAGCCAAAGAGGACCAAGCGCCATTTATAGATACATGCTCTGAAACCGCTATCGCATCCAACATAGCACTAGCAACACCCACATCTATTTATTTTTGGGAACACAAATAGTAAACGAAAGCAAATAAGTGTTTCTTAACTTGCTATGTTAATAATAAGTTATCTATAAATGCGTTTTAGAATGAAAAATGCTACAAAAAAAATGTGGCGCTCAGTTCGGTTTGGCTTTACGCAGGCCATATGTGCCTAAAATTATATCTTTGCTCTTCCGTCAGTCAGATTTAACCGAGAAAGTGCGATTTGATATATCGCATGATGGAAGTCTGACCTGATCGTCCGGAACCAGACAACGGTGTTCCGGAACTGATGTTGAGATGGCCATATGTGTCCAAAATGGCCTGTTTGCTCTTCCGTCAGCCTTATTTCGTCAAGAAAATGTGATTTGATTTGTCGCATGATGGAAATGACCTCCAAATCTGAGCTAGCTCTCCAGTACCGGACTCCGGAGTTTCGGGTAACCTAACATCCGGCAATGTAAGCTAAAATGTCAGTTAAAGCAATTGATCAGGAATCAGGAATCAGAATATATTGGCTCAAATGGCACGTTCCCCGGACATAGTCGGGGATTTGTGCCTTGCCGTGTGTTTTCATCATTTCCTGAGCGGAAGGACAAGGATGTGTGGGGAAGTAGAATTGGAAGGCTGGGAAAATAACAGCACAAAGAAAATAAACAACAGGTAAGTTAAACTCACAAGTAGTTCAACTTGCCTGCGAATAAGCCTAAAGCTCTTTACCACATTGGATAAGAAACTTTAGTATGTCTCTGAGTTTCAGTCGACCAAACATGGTTTCGTCTATATAAGGACGGCTGAAGACTCGAAATCGCAATTGCGCTACCGCTGGACAGTTGCATATCAGATGATATGAGGTTCCGTAGTCGGATTCACAAAGATCACATGAAAAAGACTCAGCGCGCTGAATAGTTGCCATGTGATAATTGAGTTTGCAGTGGCCGGTTAAAGCCCTGGTCAGCATGCCGCAGTGGAGCTTCGAAAAATGTAAGAGATTTTTCGAAACCACTGGGCATGGTTGTTCTAGAAACGCCTTTGTTTGGCGACACGTTTGTAGATTTCTCCAATAATTTCGGTGCTCGGACGAAGCCCAGGACCGTATTTTTTCCCTTATCCAACTTGTCGAAATTGGCAGCGCGGGCTCAGGACCAACGAAGTCAATCGCTGAACCTGCCCTGGCCAATTCGTCAGCCCATTCATTTCCAGTAATACCGCAATGTCCGGGCACCCAGACAAGGTATATAGTGTTGACAATGCTTAGTTCTTCGATTTGGGTTCGGCACGCGATCACTAGCTTGGACCGGGATTTGTCTGAGCTAAGGGCCTTGATTGCAGCCTGACTATCGGAGCAGAAGTTTATAACTCTGCCGGACAAACTCAGTTGAAGGGCCGATTGCACCCCGCACATAATCGCAAAGATTTCTGCTTGGAATACAGTACAATATCTACCTAGTGAGTGAGATTGTTCCAATCTCATTTCACGACAGTAGACACCAGCACCGGCACGTCCCTCCATCAGAGAACCGCCAGTGTAACAAACCACTTGCGTTTGTTGTTGTCTTTCCATAAAGCCAGACAACCACTCCTCTCGAGAGGGAATCTTCACATGGAATGTCCTGTAAGGAAAACTACAAGTGAGTGTAATATCGCTGGGAGCAAGAATATCTTCACCCCATGTAACCATTTGTGACCACAATCGTGTATGACTGGTAGCAAGATCAACATGATTACTGTTCCAAAGCCCAGTAACCTGCAGTCTGTATGCACATGATAGTGCTTCTTGTTTTAAGTGTATGTGTAATGGTTTGATATTTAGAAGTGCCTCAAGAGCAGCAGTCGGAGTCGTGGTGAAAGCACCAGTCAACGCCATGAGCGCCATTCTTTGCAGATGGTTTAGCTTTGACTAGACTGTCACCACCTCTCCCCTCTGCCACCACATAAGGCATCCGTATGACAGTATTGGACGTACAATTATCGTGTAAATCCAATTGATGTATTTAGGTTTGAGACCCCAGGTCTTTCCAAAAGTTCGTCTACACTGCCCGAAGGCCATGCACGCTTTCTTGACTCTGAACTCAATGTGAGCAGACCAATTCAGTTTGGAATCCAATATGTCTCCAACGTATTTGACTCGATCTACACACAGTAGCTCAGAATCAAAGAACTGCAAGGGACGAACCCCGGTTGTTATTCGCTTCTTCGTGAAAAGAACCATTGAAGTATTGCTTGGGTTAACTGATAGTTTAACTTGTCGACACCACTGTTCGACAGCTCTTAATGCCTGTTGCATTAAGTCAAAGATTGTTCCGGTGCAAAATCCAGTAATTAGTATTTGGTAATCGTCAGCAAACCCGTAGGTTGGAAATCCAAGCTCATTGAGTTTCTTCAACAAGCCGCCAGCTACTAAGTTATATAACAAAGGTGACAGAACGCCGCCCTGAGGACAACCGCAAATACTCAACTTCCGTATCTCAGCCTGTCGCAGTGACGAGCAAAGTATGCGGTTACTAAGCATTGCGTTTATCCAACCTGAGATACATGCAGGTATCCCACGACCGCGCGTCGCTTCCAGAATAGACTGGAAGGACACATTGTCAAAAGCACCCTCAATATCTAGGAATACACCCAAGCTAGATTGCTTGAGCGAGAAGGCTTTCTCAATGTTGTAAACAACATCGTGAAGCAGAGTTATCGTGGATTTCACACACAGATATGCATGTTGCATTTTGTGCAGTGGATATTCAACTAAACTAACGTTCCTGATGTGATGATCGATTATCCGTTCCAAAGCTTTCAGAAGAAAAGAACTTAAGCTGATAGGCCTAAAACTCTTGGCTTCTTCATAGCTTGAGCGCCCCCCTTTGGGAATAAATCTAACAGTTATTTCTCGCCATGCTTTCGGGATATACCCGGTAGCAAGACTGGAAAGCAAAATCTTTTTCAAGACATGTTTAAGAATATCAAATCCTTTTGCAGTAGCACGGGAAGTATTCCATCTTTTCCGGGTGATTTGTATGGAGCAAAGCTGTCAACTGCCCACTTGACCGATTCAGTGGAAACCAATGTGCGTGCTAACGCCCACGAGTCCGAATCACCAGAATGAGATCTGTGAAAATTGTTCAACTCCGGATCGATATAACCTGGAAAGTGTGTGTCGAAGAGACAATTTAGAAAATCTTTTTGGTCCGTCACATAAACACCATCTCTGGTTTTCAAGGAGTTCATCTGAAAATCATTCGATTTGGAGAGAATTTTATTTAATCTGCTAGCCTCGTTCAGACTAGAGACATTAGTTCATAGGCTTTGCCAGCCAGCCCGTTCTGCAGATCTAAGACATTTCTTATATGCACTACGAGCTGACCTGAAAGCCCTGGAGTCATCACGCTGACGCCGGTTCCAAGCTCTTCTCATAACTTTCTTCATTCTTTCAAGCTCAGCCCTCCACCAAGGGGTTCCCCTAGTCGATTTAACAGTACGAAGTGGACAAGCTTCTTCGTAGGATGCTAATATGAATGAGTTTGTCGTATCCACGACGTCATCTAAGTCGTCTAATTGACTAATTGTTGGAAAATATCCATGAAATTTAGTCGCCAAGTTTTCCAAAAAGAGGTCCCAGTTTGTAGATTTAGGATTACGATATGTCACCACATTGAAGGTGACATCAAAATGATCGAAAAATATATATTTATGATCGGATAGAGACGGTTCAGTTTCATTTGGAACCTGCCAATTTCCCAGTTCATGCAAAATTCTATCAGAGCAAAGTGTTATGTCTAACACCTCCTCCCTCCCAGACCTCGGAAAAGTTGGTCGGTTTCCCACATTCAGAATATGGAGATTTGTACTACTTATGTACTCCATCAGTTCAGAGCCTCTCAGATTGATGTCTGAGCTGCCCCAAATGATGTGATGAGCATTCGCATCACTGCCGATAATGAGCGGAAGCTCATTTCTGCTACAATATGATACAACGCTTTTGAAATCATCAGAAGGAGATGATTCGTTATGCGGTAGGTATGCTGAACAATATATATTTTTTGTCTACGTTTCCGACAGTCAATGTAACTGTGACAACACAGATATCGCGAGTTGTGAGCTCCGATATAAGACACGCGTCAATAGCCTTATTTGCAAGAATGCAAGCACGAGGCATTTCACGTGGGTTAGTCATGCCTGTCTTGTTGTAAGCAATGAAGGCAGTGTTAAGTAACTTTCCAAAATAGAAGTTTCCTTTATGGAAATACGATTCTTGAACCAATGCTATGGAAGCTTTACCTTCCTGCATGAGTCGAAATAAATTCATAGTTGCTGTACGTTTATGTTGGAGATTGACTTGTGCTATTCTAACCATTGTTGATTAGAGAACTGTACATTTCATCTCCAACACAAAGTGCACAACAACTAGAGGACACCAAGCGAGTTGGGATGTTAACGCATTTAGCGAGCCATATCAGGTTTAAATGGGACATGATAATTTGATTCCCACGATTTGCGAAGAACATAATGGTCCACTGTGTCAGAGATTCGCATAACACAGTAAGGGCAAAACCCAAAATGCTCCGTGCGCGACTGGCATATTTTAGACCCTCCAGTCATTAAGTCCTCGACACGGAACTACACCTTGACTTACGGTCTCCTACTTTCAGTCGCCTCCTACGACATGGGAGCAGGACTCCAGTGGCTCAATTCTAGGCCGGATACCACACGGCCTCTGGGCAGGTTCATCTGTACACATCGAAATTTGATAATCGAAACTCAACAAAACTTCACCGAACTACCATCAGCCGAGAGTCTCAGCAAACCCCCAGCCAACAAAAATTCGGCAAAATTAAGTGGATCATCGGTGAAAAAAATCGGTGTGTAGAGTGAACGTTCCGCTGCGTAATGCAGCATACTGGGGAGTTCGCCCGACTCTTCCCAGGCTCCGTTCGCCATTGAGAATGTTTTAAACCCCCTCAACAATTTTACCCATAGCACGGGTCGCATGGCACTATGGAATTGGGGTTCCCTGTTTGGTAGATTTTTACCACTGAAACAGGTAGTCCGTAGTGTAATTCTTAGCCGGTTGAAACAACCACTACCGACACTACACGGCTTATCTAGGCTGTTCGGTGAAAGAAGCTGACATTGAAGAACAGCTTCCATATTTAGATGGGCGAACAGCCGCAGAAGGAAGGAAGGATAACGGGAGGAGAGGGATTTGGGCTAAGCGCTTATTTAAAGGCGGCGCTGGCTCGCCTTGTCAGGGCTGCTTTAGGGCATGTGGTATTTAGGCCTAGAACGTATAGGGCCCACTACCTCGTCCTACCACACCCGCAGTCAGCCCCCGCTGCTGGTTCGGGTCGCGAATCACAACTAGTTGCTATCGCGATTAAGCATTATCCACCACCTATGACCCGCCCGGTTGCTTGCAGCTCAGCTTCCCACGTAGCGTTCCTCCACCACCACGGGGCCCGGGTCAGTTAAAGCAATTGATGCATTCTTTAGAAAATACGAGGTGCACAGTACATTTCCAGCAATCTCTCCGAATTTGCCACTTGTATCCCTATTCCTCCATATTCATTTGCAACTATTTCCCTAAATATAACCGTTTTTCGATTGAAAATTGCTTTACTGTATCAAAAGATATAATTAAAAATATGCAACAAAATCGTCCCTGTGTTCTAAGGGTTAAATTAAAATTGAAAAAAATATATTTTTTACTGCAATAACTTTTTTCTTACCAAAAAAAAAGCATTTTGGAAGGTATTTGCGCAGCTGTTCTGATTCACGTGGATCTGTGTTTGAAAGTTTACACATCCTTCACCGTCGGAAAAACTTCGCTGAATACACGATGTATCACGACTCAGGATCGCAACATTAAATAAAACAAGTTCAATTCATAATGCCACATGTATACTAACGCCACGTGGTGAAATAGTTCCGAAGCAAACATAATAGTATCCACACGGTTTTGGGATTCTCAATATCACTTAACATGCAATCACTTAGCATGCAAACTTTCACTAATTGCAAGAATTAAATATACACTGAGGGGTAATTTACAATGTTTCGTCACATTGATTTTATCCTGTGAAAATATCTTTTTATAATAAGGTAAAATCTTTCTGGGTCGACAGATTTTCTTCCATAACACAATCAATAGCACGACAAAGAGCACAGTTTGTGGAAACCCCCGAAAACACCAATAGCGTTGCTTTCGTCAAACCTTTGCTGCAGATTTCCAAAGCTCAGCTGCCCACGGTTTTCCAAATCTCAATCATTGGTGTCAACAAAACAAACTGGATGAGATTGTTTTAACAGGTATCCTTAAGAGTAAGTTGCCGTAAAAAAGCTTCCTTATGTGTCTTTAACGTTTTCAAACAACACTTCAATATAGTTCGCATATTTCAGCTAACATAACTGTACTCCAGTAGTGCTCAATTGAAAAACCCGGGGTGAAAAACCCGGCGTCAAAATAAGATTACAAAAATGGAGCTTTTACATACAACCTCAATGATTTTTTAAAACAAAAATGCTTAACGAAATGTATGTAATTTATGGGAGTTGAAGCAATATGCAATTGTTCAGAAATGTTGACTAGCGCGAACTGAGTTGAAATGGTTCTGTCAATAACGAATCTCTGCAACCTAAAGGATTCTTTTCAGAAATCAAACTGGAATCAGAAGCAATTATTCTATGAGATGAAGTCTACCCATTAACACAATAATTAATGATTCCACACAAGAACGTTGTGAACAGAGAGAAAAAATCATACAACTACAACATAATGCACATCAAAGATAGTAATAGATAGAGTAATCGATCGAGTGAACTGATTTTCGATCGTGTATTGACTGAAACAGTCCCAATCAACCAAAAGTTTGTATAAGGCACCTGCATAAGCTTCTCGTTCTCCGATACTTTTCGTGTTCTAATAGTGGCTTAAGCAGCTTATTAAAGCTTGAGCAACTTGAAAGTTCGCTAATAACTTTATATAAACTTTAAAGTGTGCTTTTTAAGTATTATTCGAACTTTTACATCGCCCATCCAGCCCCCCGCCCTTCCACCTCACCCCTTTCATCACCTCCCATCCCCCTAGGACTACCCTTATACCCGCATTCCCTTCATCTACCCCGCATACCAAAATAAGATAAAGGATTTCTTACGCCTCCTCCACTCTTGCTCTACTAACCCCCCACCCCCTCTACGTCCAAACCCATTTCCCCAGCATTTCAAAAATATAATCACACGAAGCCAACATTGAACTCATGCTGACTAAACTAATTAAATGTAATACTTTTTGGTTTAAAGTGTGTCAGCGTCGACTTTCGTGGTAGTATTTGGATACGTGCTAAGTACCTTAAGAATGTAATAGACACGCCCACAATTATATTGAACATAATTAGCCGTGGAATCATAGTTTGGCGAAATGAGAAAGGCATCCCACATCCCATCATCTTCACCCAGTAAGTATACCAAGATAGGCTGGGGGATGGTTCGGTTGTGGGTTATTCATCCCCTTCACACACATACCCCCGCATGATAAAATAAGTTAGCTGAAAGTATAGGCATTGAGTTAATGCTGATTAAGCTATATTATATATGTTTGTATTATGCTGGGGCGTTTCCAGAATAAAATTTACTATTGGGTTTGAAATTTTGATTTGAATGAACACATTACGTAATACCCAACCCAATGCAGTGTTTATTAAAAATTAGTGAAAAATTTGATTTGAAATGATTTTGAGTTTTAAATTACATTAAAATTTAAACTAGTTTGAAATTTCTTAACAAGTTGGAAATTTTCGGCGAGGTCCGTATCCCCTGGACCCTCCTTTTGGGTCCGCATCTGGTTTCAAGTTGAAACAGCGTCGACACGTAGCATCTCAAGTTGTTGGCTGTCGATTCAGATTATGTATATGAATTTCTATGTATATAAATGTCAATGTTTGTATGTATATGATTTATGAACTCCGAAACGACTTAATCGATTGCCATCAAAATTTATACATAGTAGGCATTTGTTATGGAGCGTGTTTGTGTGCTATTGGTTGGGGATTATCTGCCCGCCAGGTGGCGCTTCGGAATAAATTGTGTTTTCCACCTATTTCGCTGAAAGTCGCACAAACGCGCGATGGGTATTAGCTAGTTTAATATACATTTCCACCATTATATTGAACATAACCAGCCATGGAATCGTCGTTTAGACAAATGAGAAAGGCACAATTGCACCACTAGGTTGATAAAAACGGGTTTTTTTTTAATAATTTAAAACACCGATTGATTTAACTTTAAACTATACTATTCTCAAAAACGAACAATAATTCCATATCAACATTTGAATAGGGCTAATAAGATTTGTAAACAAACATTTGTTTTGCTGATTTCTCTTAATTTGTTATAATTTCAACACAAAAGACATTCGAAATCGATTCTACAAAGGGTAAAGAGGTTGATTCATGTGTATCTTTCATGAAATTCAACTCGACAGCGGAATAATGAGCGAAATAAGTTTGTTTACAAAAATCTCATTAGCCCTTTTGAAGAATTGATATTGAATTATACTAATCTAATACTCATACACTCTAACACACCAGTATAATCGTGCTTATCGAGTTAACATGTTACTAGTTTCCATCAAAAATTTCAAATATCTTCTTTCCGTCATCTCATTAGCTACCGTCTTTCCGTTCAATTTTACTACGGTTAAATGCCAATGCACAATCAGCAGTTATAATATCCACGCTACTTTACATAATCGGGGAATGGAACATTACCGCTTTGCATCAGAGCGCCAGTTACTTTCAGGAACGCACATGTCTTAATGATAAATAATGAATGGTTGTGTTCCATCATAAAGATACCGACAGTGAACATTGTTAAATTAAGGGAAATGCAATGTGCGCTTGTACGATAAAAATTGGAGCTGTTGTGCACCGGAGTTGTTTTCTACACCTGACGTTCTTCCTCATAACAGCTATCAACATCCGATTGTATATCCCTGTTCGTCCTCTGCTGTAACATTGGGTCGGTTCGGTCTCGGCCGAAGATGCTGTTTCCATTGAATACTTCTGAACATTGTTAAAGGTACTCAATCAACGCGTTTACCTGTGCAAATAAAACAGATACATACAAAGTAATGTAACTACATATCATAGAACATAGGTGTGAATTACTTACGACATGAATTAGTCCTCGTCCAAGAACGACAACTAGCAATGTCAACCGGTATGTGTCGTGTAAAAGTTATGAAACTAATAAACAAGCTGTACCGACATATTACAATCTCACTTTGAAGAAATGTGAGAAACTATATGTTCCGCAAAGAACTATCCAGTACAACCGCAAGAAATTTCGTATCGATTTACAGTGAGTAATAACTACTACTTTGGTTGATTCATCCACAGTTGATTGAGTTTGCCGATGAAACGGCTGATCTATGGTGTTGATCAAATATAACTACTCAAAATTTTAACAAGATGCACAATCCGGCTGGCAGTATCTGCTCCATGCTTCGAAACACCGTAAAGTGTACACAGGTAGTAGCAAATTGCATCGTTTCACTTGCGATCATTAGAAACTGCAGATTGTTTTTGTTTTGAACAGCATTATCGTAACAGGGCTGATCCCCGGCATCGTTCCATTTATTGTAGACACCGAACATGAACGATTCGTACATATAAAAATCAGGGAACATAATTTGATTTACGATGTTGTTGACGGTACTGGTGATTGGTGTCATTCATAACGTTTGTAGTATTACTATACTGTACTGGTGCAGTTCTTTTCAATGTTATTTTTCACAAATATTACCAATTGTTGGTATGTTGACCATCCGAATTTTAAGACTTTTCTAAACAGATTTTAATGTTGTTATATCCGGTTACTTTTTTCGCCTGGCATGTCTTGGTCAAAACTCCGTTCTTTTCTTTTAGGGTGTTAATTTTTTCATCTGCTAACGGAACCTCACAGGCTTGAGCTAGGTGTAGTAGCTAAAAATGCGTTTTATTATTGTTTTTCGTTGTAAATATCCGGTAAAACTTACCTTACAAAATTTTATCACGGCCGTGTTGTATTGAATCAATAATTTGTAAGTTTTCTTCTTGGAGAAATTAACATTTGTTGACAAAATATTGACGGAGCAAAAGCTATGTTCGAATTTCGAACATGCTACAGTCTAAGCTGAGTAAAGTAAAGTTTTATTCATACTAAGTTGAGCAAATGCTGTGAGAGTTTACTTTGCTCAGAATCGAGCAGAGGAAATTTGTCTTGAGCAAATGCTCATTTTTATTCATACGGCTGAAGGTCACATGTGCTTTCAAGCCCCTTGAACAGAGAACGACAGAGGGAGAATGCGATTCGTGAATGAGGCGCAGTCTTCAAAGGGTCCGCAGGTCGTCCTCTATCTGGTCGATCCACCGTGCTCGCTGTGCGCCCCGTCTTCTTGTTCCTGTAGGGTCGCCCTCTTCACCGGGTCGTCGTCTGACATTCTCACGACGTGTACAGCCCACCGCAAACGTCCTATTTTGCCGGCATGCGCGATGGATCTTCCAGCACCTGATACAACTCATGGTTCATTCGCCTGCGCCACGTTCCTCTTCCATCAGCACGCCACCATAGATGGTACGCAACACCTTTCGTTCGAAAACTTCAAGGGCGCGTTGGTCCTCCACGTGCATAGTCCAGGTCTCGTGGCCGTAGAAGACCACCGATCTAATCAGCGTCTTGTAGATAATCAACTTCGTGAGGCGGCGAATTTTGTTCGACCGGAGCGTCCTCCGGAGTTCAAAGTAGGCACGATTTCCCGCCAAGATCCGTCTCTGAATTTCTCTGCTGTTATCATTGTCTTCGGTTACCTGTGAGCCCAAATACATGAATTCGTCGACCATCTCGATTTCGTCACCGTCAATCCGAACTGTGAGGAATGGCAAATGATGGTTAAGGCAGTGACCTTATTTTTATAGGTATATTATGCGATATATTGATTCCTTACATTATTATTATAAATAATGTAAGTAGTAATTTTTGCGCCATAACCAGTATAACCTAAATCTTGCAAAAGAGCAACATTTTCGCTAGAGTTTTGGGCTTCAAACATACATATGCTTTCGGTGACGCCACGGATATAATTATATGAGAAATCTTTTATCTCACTACTAGGTGAATTACTTGTTGATCTGTGTATTGATATACCATCCAACATTTACCTCATGATTGATCGCAACGCCTAATCCAAGGGACAAATACTAGAACTCGCTGTTTCACTATCTACACATTTTTTATCTTTCAAGTGAACTTGTATATTGATTTTTGAGAAATAGTTCATTTATTATAGAGGTAATTCACAAAATGTTCTCAACATCGAATTCCTTGAATCATGTAGATGTGATTTCATACCCCGATATTCAAAATCGGTTTAGTTTTGCCCCTAAAACACCAGTAAAGCAATACTCTGCATGAAACAATCTCATTTTTAGTTAGTGAAAATTGGTAAGCGAGGAATAAAAATACAAAATGTTTAATATCTCCGCCGCTTGTGCACGGATTTTGACAATTTATACCTTGTTAGAAAGGTATTTTTACAAACTTTCAATTTATGTGCAGTTTATGCAATATTGCATTCTTCGAAAGTTATTTGCAAAAAACCTGCCGTGTTTTGACAAAATCGCCCATATCTCAGAAAGTAAACAACATATCGAAAATCAAAAATAATAATCAAATGGCAACGTTAGGCCTTTCATTTGAAACTAGTTTCATTAAGATCGGTTCAGCCATTGCTGAGATAATTACATGACGTTTTGTACATACATACATACACACATACACACACACACACACATACAGACATTGTCTCAATTTGTCGAGCTTAGTCGATTGGTATATGAAACTCGGCCCTCCGGGCCTCGGAAAAGTTTTCAAAGTTTGAGCGAATCCTATACATTTCTTTTGTAAGAAATGTAAAAATGATAAAATATATAGAAAGGAAGCACTTTTATTCATTTTATCACTTTCTTCATGTTGTTTATTTTATTCATTTTATTCATTCTATTCATTTTATTGATTTTATTACCCTCTGCATACCCTGTTATTTATGAACAACTACGTTTTCGAACAATTATAACTTTGGGATCAGACAAGATTTCCTCACCAAAAAGTAAAACTAACAATTGTGATTATCACCGTTTATTTGAGCGCTAATAGTTACAAGAAATATTAGTAGAACTGAAGTTATTGTAATTGTTCTGATTGGATTTCACTAGAGCAATGCTACCAGAGACATTTTCAGTTATCGGTGAAAAGTTATTTTTATCTTCAAATATTGTTGAAAACTGACAAATTTCATCAATGTAGACTGCTTTCGGCTATCTTTTCTGCCCAATCGAACTATTGAAAACTTTGCAGAAGATGTGTATTAAGAATCGGTATGTAAAAATTGAGCAACTTCTGACACTGATAGACAAGCATCTATCTTGAACAAAACATGTTTTTCGTGTTTCTTTACTCTAACACTTTTTAGAAAAACGTTTTTGGAACCATATGTGATATAGGTATGAAATGGTTAATTTTTTCTATATTATTTATCCTACTAATTCAATTTTGTATGGTTTTAATCATATTGTTTACCATTTTATTAAATTGTTAATTTTCCCCAGTTCATATATTTTATTCAGTTTCTTCATTTTATTAATTCGGTTTAGTCAGTTCTTTTTATTAGTGGATGACAGTTTGTTATCTTAAAACAATTTAATTTACTCTCTTAATTTCATAACTTTTTAATATTGTCGAATTTTCATTTGAGCTAATTTGATTTATTTTATTAGTTTGTTTTATATTAATCATTCTATGCATTTTATGAATAACTTTTTTTATTGTTTTGCTTCATAATTATTTAAATGCTTTATTTTTTATTATTTTTCTTTAATTTATTCAGTTTATTTGAAGTGTTATTCGTGCAGGACTCGAAACTGTGCTTATCTCACATTTAGTTGCTTGCCAACTTTGCGTGTGTTCGGTAAACTAATGAATGATACAACAGTGATATGTGTAAGAAACGTCTCATTTCACTGATAGGTGGATTAAATCGTTTTTTACTTATTCCCCAAATCCCGGGAAGTTAAAAACCGTCGGAAATAGAAGCTCAATTACATTGCGGTATACTATTATATTTACTCATGCTGAATTAAAAAATTACTTACCAGTAGCAAGTTAATTCCCGTTTTAGGCATAACTTACCTGATGCTATTCCCGAACACTGCAATAATTCCTTATTTTATTCTGAATTCAGGTCAATGGGATTGTTCTACATGGTCGCTCTCATTTAAATGTTCCAACCGTCATACAAGGCATTGCAGGTTCATCATTAAAATTTATTGTTTTAAGGTAAGATTATAAAAATTAAGCTCTTTCTGCTGCTAATAAATACATATATTGCAGGAAACTACCAGAAATCGATGAATTAGCTGTAAAGCCGGTGACTCAGTTTCCAGTGTGTATAGAAGAAGAGGTATAGTTGTTGTAGTTAAATTATTGTGTTGTCTTCGATAGACGAATTAGACTATAATTTTATTGAAAGCTATTTTTAATTTGAACGATTCTTTAATAAAAACTAAAAACAAAACAAATGATGAACGCTGATGCAGAGCTCACAGTACACATTCTTTGCCTTATTGTGACTGTACTGCTTACGATAAGTTGGAGGCCGGGAAAGCTATTCTCCGGAAATATCTTGCCGGAACGTTAAATTATAGCGCAGGAGAATTTATGCTATCTGTAATCAAGTCGCAAATGAATAGTCGGTACAGAAGCTCAGGTCATAAAAAGGCGGAATTGTTCGTGAAAAATAGTAATGTTTATTTAAAATGAGTAAAAAACCCGCTTTACTGAAAATTTATCTCAAAACCTCAACGTAGGGGTTAGCTATCTTTGACATAGAATGTGTATACAAAGTTTGAAACAAATCGGTTTAGTAGCTTGGAATGACAGATAACACCGCAAATCATGTTTTTCCAGCGACGTACAAAAAGCTTCGTCACGGAGTCGTTTTTCGATATTTTGCATAGAAAAATTACTGCATGCTATTTAAATGAAATACTATAATGTACAAAAGTTTTGATCTATTTGCTTCACGCAAAGTTATAAAAAAAATCGCAAAAAAGTGTTTCTTCACGCGAAAACCTTAACCCTCCCCCCTTAAGTATACCGATTAATTTAAGATATCCTTTTAACATAAATTATCGTAGCAAATGTGCGACTGGGGGCAGGTGCACCGAATTTTGAAAGAAGTCGATAAATTATGGGGTTATACAGGGTGTTTGGTTCATGGTTAAGAACCTCTCGAGGGATGATTGACTGTCATATTTGGAGAAAAAAATCGTTCTACACATACCTTGAAATCTCAACCGTTACTAAGTTATTGAACTTTTTGTGTTAAAAGCTTAGTTGTCTTAAAATAGCTCTAACTCAAAAAATATACTTTGTATTTCAAATCTTTTAGATCCAATGGATAGGTGAGAAAATTTTCCATTGAAAAATGTCCTCAAATGTTTTAGCTAATAAGGTTAAGTAATCTTTTCACAGTAATTTATTTTAAATTTAACAATTTTGATCGATTTTTCGTTCACTTCGCGAAAATCTTAATAGTTAACATCACTATTTTAATAATTCAAATTGTTAGTCTTGAAAAGTTGTATAATTTGTTCTTAATAATGATAAGTGTATCACTTATCTTGTCTTGTTTTCATGTGTTTGGGTTATTGTACTTGGATATTTTATCTCATATTCACTAATACTAGCTCTTATTGAAAAAGTATGGCACTTATTGAACCTTTTCTTATTTTTATTCGAAAGCCAGGAAAATTTTGCAGAGAAAAATTTCAGTTAAGTGAATTTAGTATTGTTTTAGAATTTAATTAGTTTAAAGTTAGTGTTATTATTAGCATTTTCGTTGTTTTCTTAAAATGGTAAATAATAAAATTCACCATTATTATCATGGACTTAATGCATCTCAGCAAGTTCTACAATTCCTCCTTTGACTCCATTCAATTATCTCTTTTAGTTTCCAAGCAAAATAATTTTTATCTTCTCGTTTCATATGCAAAAGCAACGATTTCGAACCCACTGCATTTGTGATGAGGCCATCCTGTGTTAACTATTAAATTGCAGCGAAATGAAAAGCGATAGGGCTAAAGTGTCAAATAACAAGTTGTAGAGAATACTAAGGGGAACCAAATGATAAATAGTGACGATAAATTTAGTTGATTAATAATTAGAATAATTACAAAAATCACCAAAAAACGCAAATTTTGAGTTATTTTACTAGCAAAAAGTCATGTAGTACACTTAATTAAAAGATATCTGTACATACATCGAAAGGAAATTTTCTCAGCTTTCCAATGAAGCCCTGATAATAGCGATATAAAGCATATTGTTTAGATTAGAGTCTTTTAAGAACTTGCAAGTCAATTACAGGAAAAGTTTAGATGTCAAATTACAAGGAAACGAGAAGAGATAGGAATATTATGTTGAAGAACAAATTATGAATTGTCTGCAATTCCAACTTTTGGATAATAGATATTGCTATGATCATAATTCATTATTTTGAGAAAATTAACAAAAACCTCAACAAAAAAAAACTAACTTTTAACTACTTTACAACTAAAAGGTAATTAAAACTATTATCTGAAAGATATGATGACTATTAATTTGTTTTTGATTCTAATGTTTAGTTTCCAAGATATGAATGTTTGAATGCGTAAAAATGGAGTTTTTTAGTTTTTTTGAATTATCTGCCGAAATTGACAACATAGATTAACAATTTATATGTTTTTAGACAGCTTTAACGAATACCTTTCGAACAAACTATAGATTGTTGAAATCAGACTATTATCAAAAGAGATATTTAACATTAAATGCGGACGAAAGATTTTTATCATTTCCCATTGCCAGAAATATGACCAAAACATGTAATCTATTATTAACGCCAAAACGGCTTATTTTAAGTCAATAGTATCTTCGGAGAATTTAATGGAGGTAATATGCCCTTTCTTTTGGTATTGTGCTTTTGCTGATTAATCCCCCTATGAGTGAGATATTTTCACAAATTTTCTTGGAAGTGATTATATCGAAATGATGTCTTCAGCAAATTTGTAGCTCTTACTTTTGCGAATAACTTTACTAAAGACTTTAAATATCTATTTTGAATACTTTAGAAGTTATGGCTTGTTGTTTTTTGATTACTCTTTGTCGCCTATTTATTGTTCAATATAGTAATAATCCATTGAAATAAGCTAAACATTATTTCGATAAAACGAATTTTGTATTTCATTTCACTATCTACAACCGCTAGAAATAATTACCGAACACTTCCAAGTTGTCTGGACGGAACTTGTTAACTTATCAGTACAAAAATGTTCATTTGCGCGAGCCTTCTGACTGCAATTTTTCTAACTTATAACCATCGGATCGATCTGAAACATATCTAAAAATGAAAAGCGAATTAAATATCTCCAAGCAACGGCGTAGCAAAGAAAAGGCTTTGGGGTTTAACACCAAGCGGTAGCACCGAAAGATAGAACAAACGGATAGTTCGTTTAATCGGGTGAAAAATCGGCTTTTTATCTATAATATCACCAGCGATGTAAAATGTACGATCCGAAAACAGTGCACTATAACTGATAAAAGCGAATGGCAGCAAAATACGATATGGAAATCGATCGCGCGAATATTTTCCACGAAAAAGCGAAAGAAACAGCGTGGAAAGATACGAAAAGAAAAACAAGTGTACTAAAAGTTATCCTTGGGTTGATGCAGATGGCGTGCTACGAAAGCTCGAAATATCGAAAGCTTTTAGCACAACTGTTTTTGAGTAATTCTGAATGTAGAAATAGTTGAAAATGATTTCAAATAAATTTCTTCATTGACACTTGATGATTTTCGATTCTCTTGGGAGATCTATGATATTTTATTATTTTACGAGATTGAAACAAACCGCGATGCTATTTTATCTTTATACGCCAAATAATGGAAAAACATTTTCTATTTTGAATTTGCATGTTGACATTTGATGATTTTGAAACCGACGATCGTTTCAAACCAACGGTTTTGTGTTGAATTGATAACACATATTTAAAAACATCTTTGGCTTTATTCCAAACAATAATGGAGGCTAGCCATATTGAAAATTATTTAGAAGTTCCATAAATTATCACATGTCACAATTTTTTGTAAGATTGGTTTTATTTCTCAGAAACCGATTTCCACACAGCATTGATGAAAACCTGATGAAATTTATAACAGTTGAAGCAAATATTTCCGACATTCCACAAATACCAACGAACGATTTTTTGGGATCCCTGTAATTAATTTTTATACTGGATTTGACTGCTTTGAAACATTTTTGAACACAGATGTTGTTTCGTGTTTTCAGAAATGCAAGAAATCTTAGCAAAGTTTCTTCAGATTCTCATGGAATAATTATCATACTGATACTTGGATTTAAAAAATTTTAAATAACGCATTTTGCGAGATTGTAAACCAAAAAAATATATTTGTTTTGATAATATTTCTTTTTCTTTTGTTTTATTGACATTCGAGAGTAGGTATCACGAAAATCACGCTGAAAGCAACAACTTTTTTTTGTTTCCATAGCGTTATTACGCCATGAAAATTTGAGTTTTTCAGGAAGTATATTTTATAACGGCCGTATCGTATTTCATTTATGTATCAATCAATAGTCCCGACCAGGACGATTGAAAATGAATCACTTGATAATATTTTATCGCTTTATCGAATGTTAAAGTTCATTGAAATAAGGAAATAATAATTAGATCAATTTCATTTTTTCCGTTGAATTTTTGAAAAACTTTTATTTGGCTCTCTCTAATCAATACGATTTATAGAAAAGATACGATAAATCGTGTATTGTAAATGATATGCGTAGTTTGAACTACCATAAACCCATTCTCGCTGAATACGTCTAAAGGATTGACTGAATGGATTTGTTTGAATATTCCAACGTTGGAAAACACAAATCTGTCACGTAGTTTTAAAAATTGTTACCGTTTGGGTTCATATAAGCAATATATAATATGATCGAACATTGAATGACTTACCCATTGCTCTCGCCTCGCTCTGTACCTAATATTCACCATATATTGGAATCAGTGTTTCAGATTTCGAGTAATTACCTTAACAACGTTAACTTAATAATACACTATTTTATTTCGATATATATATATATATATATATATATATATATATATATATATATATATATATATATATATATATATATATATATATATATATATATATATATATATATATATATATATATATATATATATATATATATATATATTATATATAGTTGGTTTTTATTGAGTTTACATTATACACGTGCACTTTATTTTCGTTGGGGCCACCTGCTACCTGGAACCACCCGCCGCATCGCCGTCGCTTTCACAGAGATCTCATCACACCATGCACCTCCGGCGGTTTTTATCTGGTGATGTGCTGCTTGCGTGGACGAAGGTAATTGGACGAAGGATCTCTCCCAACGATGGCTCTCTGTTCAGTCATGCCGCTGTCTCGCCGTCGCTGTGCCGCTTTCCCGTCGCCTAAACCTAGAGGATGTACAGTGGAATAAACGCTTTTGCTGTGGCCACAAGCGTAGCTGCGATCTTTAGCCTCCTTTCGAAGACGATCGCTCTATTCCCGCAAGCGTTGGGTCTTTGCCTCTTTTCGTTTTGTTGGTTTTTTGTTGTATGAAACGATTATCCCACAGTACAGCCTTATCGCCTCAACCAGAGCGTTCAAACAGCGCACTGGAATTAGTGTCTTGTTGGGGTGATTGTAGTGTTAGTCCCTAGTCGCGTCAAACGCAAAAGCGGACTAAGCGACCGATAAAGCTAATCTGTATCAACTCTCCCTCTCTCCGACAAAAAAATTGAATTATTGAACCTTCATTGATTTGATTTTTTTAAGCTTAAGCTATTTCAAAACATTTTTTTTAACCTAATTACCTAAACTTCTACTTTTATACAATACATTTACTCTACCAACACCCATTCAAAATTTTCATTATTTTGAAGCAAGCTTGTTCCTAAAGATTCATTATTTTCTATTAGGAACAATAATTTATCTTTTCGGAGGTTAGTTATCGACTCGTTCAACTTTCAGTTTTAACTTTAGAAGGATGGGGTTTACCTATTAGAGAGCATAGATTGACCAACCAACGGATAATTTTATTAACACTAAATTAGAACTATCGTTTATCTGATTCGATGATCCCTTCAGTTTGTTTTCCTAAATTACTCATTCGTACACAGTCGCAATTTCACCAGGGTTCTTGGCTATTAACATACTCTCATTCATTCTTAGAACTCATTCACCCGTAGCTGTTTCTTTAGTCATTTTCTCCAAGAAAATAGTAAAGTACGCCATTTTATTCATGGATTCACCGTGTTATCCCGAAATCGTCTTTGGATTTCCAGAAGTCACAGATTGCTTTCTGATTCGGTTCTTTGCTCGTGCAAAGAACGTTTCAAAGTTCCATATCCTGATCTGTTAGAGGAATTGATTCGATTTTCCCTCCCCCTGTTTTATTACGTTCTATTTTCCCCCTTACGTTCTTATCCGCTGGCTTTCAGTTCCTATCTTTCTTTTAAGGCTTCAAATGGCATGCTGGCCACCAACCCATATTTTTACCCTTCATGTCTTCCAATTCATATGATGAATTCCCTTTTTTCGCGATTACTTTGCATGGAACAAACAACGGACCATATTTGGCATTGTATCTTTCCCCTGCATTGGATACTTTAAAGTTTTTTCGATAAACAAGTTGCCCTATTTGAAAATTTGCTGGCGTTTTTCTTATTCTTAAATTATAGTTGTGTTCTGTCTTCTTATAAGCTTTCCCTAAGTTTTTCTTCACAATTTCCATCGTTTTCTCTTTTATATGGTTAGTTCGCTCTAAATAATTTTGGAGGCTTTCCTCTGCCCCTTGTGGTTCGCGTTTAAAATCTTCCCCTGACAAACTGACCTCATGACCGTTCAAAACAAAATACGGTGTGAACCCAGTTCCCGAGTGGACTGTGTTGTTAAGCACGAACTGAATCTCTTTGACTCTCGCATCCCAGACTCTTTGATCTTCCTGTACATATGTTCGTATGCAGGCATTTATCGTACGATGAACTCGCTCGACAGGGTTTGCCTGACTATGATGACGAGTTATGAAAAAATGTTTGATTTGAAAATCGTCCATCAGACTTTTAAACTGTCTTGAAGTGAAACTAGCCCCATTATCTGTTATCATGATTTGGGGAACAGAGTTTCTCCAAAACCACTCTTCTTTAAGTATCTTACATACCTCTTTTACGTCTATTCGTTTGAGAGCGTACATCTGTACCCATTTACTAAATACGTCGAGAACTACCAGTAAATATTGATTTCGGTTTTTGCTCATGGTGATCGGTCCCACAAAATCTAAAGAGATGATCTGCCATGGCAAATGTGCTATGCGAGCTTCTCCCATTTTTGGGTTGGATGGGACTGACGAACCCTTGCATTCCTTGCATGTTTTGCATTCCCGGATGTATTGTTTAACCTCCTGAGACATTTTTGGCCAATAGTACCGCAATTTAATCCTCGCTAGCGTTTTATCAAATCCCATATGCAGTGCATCATCGTGTTCTTTTTTAAGAATGTCTTTCTTTTTTTCTGGTGGGGGAATCCATTTCCACTCAAAGCGATTATCTCCCGGTACTAGTGGAGTTGACACAAACTTCCATATCTGATCTCCCTCCACTTTGAAATCGGGGTACTTCTCTACATCGGTTCTTATTTTGTCTCGTAGATTTTGGTACCACACTGAATCTGTTGACGCGCAAATCGCCGAAATGCTCCTGGAGAGTGCATCCGGTACAATATTGTCCTTCCCTTTTCGATGAACTATGGTTAGGTCATATTGTTGCAGAACCAGACTCCAACGGCTTAATTTCGAAGAAGTCTTCCATTTGGTTGTCATAATGTAAGACAGTGCCGAGGAGTCCGTTATTAACGTGAAGTGACTTCCTTCTAAATAACCTCGGTAGTGGTCCATTGCTAGCATCGCCGCTAAGGCCTCCTTTTCAGTCGCATGATAGCGCTGCTGAGTTGCTGTCAGTTTTTGAGAAAAATAGCTAACAACCCGTTCCTCGTCCTGTTGTACTTGGGTAAGTACAGCGGCTACTGCGAGATCGCTTGCGTCGGTTTGTAGTGTAAACTCGTTTTGAAAATCGGGTGTAGCCAAAATGGGCGAGGATATCAGTAACTCCTTAATTTTATTAAACGCGGTATTTGCTTCCTTCGTCCAATTAATCTTTCTAGGTTTACCTTTCAAAAGATCAGAAATTGGAGCTGTAACGCCACTAAAATCGACAATGAACCGTCGATAATAGTTGCTCATGCCCAAAAAACGACGAACCTGGCGGGTCGTCTTTGGTGTCTCAAAGTTGACTATAGCTGTGATTCGCTCTGGATTAGGTCTTATTCCGTCTGCTGATATCACATGTCCCAAAAATGGCAGTTCTTTCCTACAGAAAAGTGATTTCTCTACATTCACTGTAAGGTTAGCTTCGCTCAACCTCCGGGCCACCTCGGCTAGGGCCTCAAGGTGTTCTTCGAAACTATTGCTAAGTATAATTATATCATCCAGATAAATAAAAATTCTGGGCTCTAGTTCCCCATTCCCAAGAATTTTGTCAATCAACCGTGAAAGCGTTGCCGGACTGTTTGATAGCCCGAATGGCAATCTCTTATACTGGTACAAACCCTTACCAGGCACCGCGAAGGCTGTATACTTCCTAGATTGCTTGTGTAGTGGGATCTGTAGATACGCTTCCTTAAGATCTATTGTACTTATATATTTTGCACTTTCTATACGACTTAGGATTCTTCCGATATGAGCTTGTGGATACAGGTCTCTAACCGTTCGTTCATTCAAACGTCGGGCATCTAAACATAACCTGACTGCCCCACTTGGCTTTTTCACTGGTATTACATTTAGGCACCAATCTGATTGGGCCGGTTCTATCACCCCTGTTTTTAGAAGTCTATCGATCTCCTCAAAAAGATCTTTTTGAACGTGTGGTGAAACTGTGTATGGTTTAAGGTATACCGGTTTTGTTTTCGCGTATTCTTCTTTTAATTCAATCACATGTTCCGTCAGTGTAGTTGTTTCTAGTATTTCTCCTTGCTGAACCTTAAATATCGCCTTTACTTTTTCTAACTTAATTAGCTGTTCTTTACTCAGCTTCTCAAATTCCGTGTGTGTCACCATTTTCTCTTCTTGAATTCCCCAGTCACTTTCAAGAGAATTTACGTCTATTTCCCCCGAATCCGAATCTATCTCTTGCTCGCCTCGAGCTACTCGAGTTGTTGGAAATCTGAAGCCGATTTCGAATGCTCTAAAAAAGAACATTCCACAAAGTCCCGCACCCTTCAGATTCTTCGCCCAATATGTCTTCACAACGGCTGTACGGCCCATATAGCTATAGGGTAAATTCGTAACACCTACATTTTCTAATATTGAACCATCCGCCATTTTCAATACTACATTGGAGGGCTCTAACTTCACCCTCAACTTCCTAACTAGTTCTTCGTGGAACCGCAGAATCGTTACTTGGCTTCCACTGTCTAGCATACAAATCACTCGAATCCCCAACACTGAAACCTCTATAAAGTTCCTGCTGTCTCCAATTACTTGTATAGTCTCCAGCTCATGAGAGTCTCTATCATAATCATTTTCCTTTGCTGCCATAAAACCCGCACCATTCCAATAGTCTATCCACACTCTGCTCCCACTCTTCAATTTCTTCTGGAGAGAATACCTTAATGCTATCAGACTGGACAGCCGTTAGGCTGTCCCTTCCCCGTTTTTTGAACAGAACCTACATTCCTTTGTTTGTTCGCCTTCCAAGCCGCATTTCCAGCAGTATCTGTTTTTAGATTGCCTACAGTTCTTCGCAATATGACCCGTCTGCCTGCAATTGAAGCAAACATTCCATTCTGGTGGTTTGTATTGATCGACGAACTCTTGACTTTTCTTCTCTGTTTTGCTGTATTCTTTCTGAAATTTTGATTTTTCTCTGCTCCTTATATTTGTACCCTGCTTATGTGGTTCAGTTTGGTAATCTTCCCTATCCATATCTCGATATGCACCAACCTCCAGTTGGTTACTTCTCTGTCTATTTCCTGCATTTGCTTCTTCTGCGCCCACCGCACTTGTTTGTCCCGTCTGCCATATTACTGGTGTTAACGCATCTAGTCTATTTCCCCAACCCTCTAAGTCTCGTAAAGTAGAGATTTGAACCAGCATCAAGGATCGCCTAAAGTCAGCACGCACATTTCTACATACTGTTGCAATTAGCTCTTCCTCAGCCATAGGATCAGCTAGCCCCCGTGACTTTTTTAAAATATCCGAATAGAATGCTTTGAAGCTTTCGTTGCGTTGCTGCTTACGATTGTAAATTTGCATTCGTATAGCGTAATCTAAATCTGGGTGCTGAAACTCCTGCCTTAACCCTACGATCACCTCCACCCATTTCGTGAAACGATTAAAGTTACGGATATACCATTCTCTGGCAAGACCTGTAAATAGATGACAGGCTGAGCGGAGTAGCTCCTGCTCTGTTGTTTGTTCGGCGATCACAAGATGATGCACTTCCCATAAAAATTCATTCAGATTGAGTCCCTGATCATCCCCCGCGTACCTAATCTTCCAGCTTGACACCGGCATCCTTTTGACGAAATATGCAGGACCGGAAGCAAGTCTGGGATCCGAGAACCAAGTCTCTTCTAATGGGGTTTGCGATGTCCCACCTCCTTCAAAATCTTCGGTTTGATCTAGAAATGGATTTGACCTAATTGGAACGCGTTGCGAGTTTTCTGATTGATTTCTGAACGGATTTTCAGCCGTCCTTTGTGTGTAAGTTTCCTTTCCTCTATTATTAGACAAATGATAAGAAGCAAACCGTACTTCTCTGTCGATTGGATTTGAAAATTGCCCTACTACTTCTATTCTAGGAGGATCCATTTGTATGGCAGCCGTTGTTTTAGGGATCGTTCCTGTGGCAACGGAAGGTTTCCCCCCCAAGGGAGCTCCGTATTTTGTCTTTATGAATGGATTAGTTGAATCGCGTGTCCGACCCAGTGGGAGATCTATCTCTTGAACAAACCTTGAGCGAAGGTTTTTCAATTTTTCAATAGCATCTGATACGTTATGATCTGTGTCTTCATCTTCGCGAAGTTGTTTTCGCGGATTAATAATGGATAAATGAGAGTTTACGGGTTTGCGTTTCTGTCCGATATTGTCTTCCCTGAATGTTGATTCTGCGAGTTTTTCCCTAAGCGAAAATGATTCGTCCATAGACTCATCATCTGCTTGTTGTGCCCCAGCTTGATTACTTGTTATATCTACCATTATCGACGAGTACCTGTTCATTAAAGCCATGATTCTTGCATGGTCTGTCGGGGGGACCATTCTGGTATTGCGCAAATTCACCAATCTATACCCCAAATGTACTAACCGATATGCTATATCTTCTGCCCTTCCTCTATTGCTCTGAATATTTTCCCAGTGTTCATTCAGTTTCGTCTCACAAGTAATGATTTCCTCCATTAGGTTTCCTTTTATATACCTTGACAAAAAAATTGAGTTTTCCTTCTCTGTGCGCAGCCCAATTGCTAATCTTTTCTGCTTTTCTCTCGTTGACATTTGGTCAACATTAGAGATCGATCTAATTTCCAGCTCATAATCTAGTTCGTCCGGCTCTAGGTAATCCGTAACCATCTTCCAATATAGTTCTTTAAATTTGTTTATATCCATTGTTAATTATCAATCTGATACTTGTGCTGCTGTAAATAGACTGATGGATAATCCGAAAGACGATTGCGTATACTCTGTAATCGAGGTGGTGTGTATCTGTATTTTTTTTGTAATCTATTGGTGATCAGTTATCTGATATATTGCTCTGAGAGCAGAAAATGAGTAAAGATATACCCAGCTTCGTTGTGTTGAGCACTCAACTCCCTCTCGGTCATGCGCGCCACTTATACTAATTAGGATTTTGCAAACTGAGTGATACCCGAACCAGATATCTAGCAAACCACTCAAATCCGAACAACAGTGCTAGATCTATTGTTATAAACTGGCTTTGCCAAACACTATTGAGTTAAAAAAAACCACGTTGGATCGCCAATTGTTACCGTTTGGGTTCATATAAGCAATATATAATATGATCGAACATTGAATGACTTACCCATTGCTCTCGCCTCGCTCTGTACCTAATATTCACCATATATTGGAATCAGTGTTTCAGATTTCGAGTAATTACCTTAACAACGTTAACTTAATAATACACAATTTTATTTCGATATATATATATATATATATATATATATATATATATATATATATATATATATATATATATATATATATATATATATATATATATATATATATATATATATATATATATATATATATATATATATATATATATATATATATATATATATATATATATATATATATATATATATATATATATATATATATATATATATATATATATATATATATATATATATATATATATATATATATATATATATATATATATATATAGTTGGTTTTTATTGAGTTTACATTATACACGTGCACTTTATTTTCGTTGGGGCCACCTGCTACCTGGAACCACCCGCCGCATCGCCGTCGCTTTCACAGAGATCTCATCACACCATGCACCTCCGTCCACCCGCTCCTCGCTCCAACATGATCGCACCACCCTTTTCTATCACAGCTTTTCACGATGTTTCATCTCCCCCTTTCCTGTCGCCTTTTCTTCACCAAGTTTCACGACCGTTTCGAGACTATATCCTCCCGCTATCTTCGTTATTCACGGGTTGTTGTCGTACACCCCACCGTACGGTTCTCTCCCCAACGCACTAAGGCACCGAGGGTTAAACTTCGCCCAGCTCGTTCCGATACACGTGTGGCCAACAAATGCACAATCGTCCACACCTATCTTCCACCTTCTTTACAGGGCTTCAATCGCTCTTCTCAGTCTTCGCGCTTTTCTATAGGCAGGATCACCGCGCTGACACACCTGAGTTGTATATTCTCGGCACGTTGTTCTTTTCGACACGCTTCACCGTAGATCTGCTTTTCTGACACGACCGTATTTCGCACGACTTATTTCTGACCGTTCAAGACGAGGGATCGTCATCTTCTCTTGCTTTCCATAGATTAGCACGTTACCAATGCTATCGAGAGGACTCCGGGGGGGGGGGGGGGGAGGGTGGCGGTTTTTATCTGGTGATGTGCTGCTTGCGTGGACGAAGGTAATTGGACGAAGGATCTCTCCCAACGATGGCTCTCTGTTCAGTCATGCCGCTGTCTCGCCGTCGCTGTGCCGCTATCCCGTCGCCTAAACCTAGAGGATGTACAGTGGAATAAACGCTTTTGCTGTGGCCACAAGCGTAGCTGCGATCTTTAGCCTCCTTTCGAAGACGATCGCTCTATTCCCGCAAGCGTTGGGTCTTTGCCTCTTTTCGTTTTGTTGGTTTTTTGTTGTATGAAACGATTATCCCACAGTACAGCCTCATCGCCTCAACAAGAGCGTTCAAACAGCGCACTGGAATTAGCGTCTTGTTGGGGTGATTGTAGTGTTAGTCCCTAGTCGCGTCAAACGTAAAAGCGGACTAAGCGACCGATAAAGCTAATCTGTATCAAAATACCAACATGGCTCCCTGTAGATCACCTGACAAAGGATCTGAAATCCAAATCGATTACTTTCAAATCAACAGAAAATGCTTTAGTAGTTATATTGGTCAGGAAGATTGTGCTACCAGGACTACGTCCAGCAACTGGCGGTAGCACTCCTGACAGAAGAATATGTACTTACTTGGTTAATTTTGAGCTCTTTGAGGAATAATATTTTTTCTGAATTGCGCAATTAATTTTTCATCGTTTTGTTTTACAATTTCCAATATGGATTTTTTATAATTCCACAAATGATAAAAAAGTTCTCCAAGGTTGTCTACATACTGAATTTTGATACAGTCGGGTCTCCTACTACGCTGATTCCTACTACGTGGATTCGTATTGTGCGGTACCCACCTAATAGGATTCACTTAGCCTATGGGATTTCGACTAATTGGGGCTCGAATATTTTATCTGAGTTAACATTTAGTACCATACTTTATTTGGTAAAGTTGTTTTGTGTTTGCTTAGACCTATAATTGAGAGCAATTGGATATCCAATTAATTGATAACTGCAGCGCCAGGGGTGCTATACAATAGAGTAAATAAATCTAACCTCTCGTAAACGCAACTATCATTGAATAAGTTTAACGTGAGCGTACCAGCTTTCAGCACAATGTGGAATTTAGTATGTCACAAACGTCTAATAACTTAGAGGAGATGGTGTTCTCGGAAAAAAATTAGAGAAGGTTAAGAGCTACGCGATTATGGACAAAATTAATTGAAATAGACCAGGCGGCACTAGTGAGCATGTATTATTTTTCAATTTCTGAATCTCGAGAACATTATTTAGAAGTGTGATGTCTTCGGCAATATTCATCAGTGAGTCGAGTGGTACCCGACGGCGAATAGATAATTACAGAATTCGCCCATCAGGCGGCGCTAGGGAAACTAAAACTTCCAATTCATGTTAGGTAAAGTTTATTAATTTAGGAAAATGACGTTTTCTGGAATGTAATCCAAGTCACAATTGAAGTCTTATAGCACGCTACAAGTGCAATCTAGGTTGTATGAGTGGCTATAAAACCACCATAAAGCCTAAATTGTTACTGGGGCATGGACTATTTAATGATGTAACGATTAAATTGGATATCACCCTCAACGCGGCGCTAGTGAGCACACACTTTTTTATTGCGATATCCCAAAATAGGAAGGTGGGAAAAAATTTGGGAGGACTATCAAATTGATTTTGATAGAAAGAATCCATGCAGAATGATTCTGTTTCCCTATCCTGCATCCATCAGAAGAAGAAAATTTGATTGCCATGTGTTTTCAAGTAATTTCCATGATCATTAGTAAAAATTGGTGGGTTGGAAAAATTGAGAGGACAATAAAATTAATTTCTATTGACACAATTGTTGTTGCTTAGGAATTCTTGCCGGATGATTTTGTTTGTCTATCCTGTATCCATCAGAAGAAGAAAATTTTATTGCCTTGTGTTTTCAAGAAATTTCCATGATCACCAGTGGAAATTGGTGGGTTGGAAAAAAATGGGAGGACGATCAAATTGATTTTTATAAAAAGAATCCTTCTGTATCGATTTTGTTGGCTATTTTCGGCAAATTTGAGACTAAGAGAAACGAAAGCAATGAAATTGAAAGACTGATAGGTATTCTAGAGCGAATCAGTTATAAACTTAGAACGGAAAACTAGAACTAGGCAGGCTCATATGGGCATGATCGAAAGGAAATGTGAAGAATTCTTTGTCTTCTGCAGAGTAGGAGTTGGGCGTTTCACACAAGTCTACCGCATGGTCTATGGTAGAACATAACTCATCATCATGTTTTACCGCCGACCGTTTCTCTTAGTCTCAAATTTGCCGAAAATAGCCAACAAAATCGATACAGTAGAACCTTGCGGCAATTAAAACATAGTGACAGAAAGAATCCTTGCAGAATGATTCTGTTTCCCTATCATGCATTCATCAGAAGAAGAAAATTTTAATGCCATGTATTTTCAAGAAATTTCCATGATCAGTAGTGGAAATTGGTGGGTTGGAAAAATTGAGAGGACGATAAAATTGATTTTTATAGAAAGAAATATTTCTGTTTACGAAACCTTGCAGGATGATTTTGTTTGCCTATCCTGTATCCATCAGAAGAAGAAAATTTTATTGCCATGTGTTTTCAAGAAATTTCCATGATCATTAGTGGAAATTGGTGGGTTGGAAAAAATGGGAGGACGATCAAATTGATTTTTATAGAAAAAATCCTTGCAGAAAGATTATGTTTCCCTATCCTGCATTCATCAGAAGAAGAAAATTTTATTGCCATGTTTTTTCAAGAAATTTCCATGATCAGTAGTGGAAATTGGTGGGTTGGAAAAAATGGGAGGACGATCAAATTGATTTTTATAGAAAGAATCCTTGCAGAAAGATTATGTTTCCCTATCCTGCATTCATCAGAAGAAGAAAATTTTATTGCCATGTTTTTTCAAGAAATTTCCATGATCATTAGTGAAAATTGGTGGGTTGGAAAAAATTGGTAGGACGATAAAATTGATTTTTATAGAAAGAAATATTTCTGTTTACGAAACCTTGCAGAATGATTCTGTTTCCTTATCCTGCATCCATCAGAAGAAGAAAATTTTATTGCCATGTTTTTTCAAGAAATTTCCATGATAAGTAGTGGAAATTGGTGGGTTAGAAAAATTCAGAGGACAATAAAACTGATTTCCATTGAAACAAATGTTTTTGCTTAGGAAACCTTGCAGGATGATTTTGTTGGCCTATCCTGTATCCATCAGAAGAAGAAAATTTTATTGCCATGTGATTTCAAGAAATTTCCATGATCATTAGTGGAAATTGGTGAGCTGGAAAAAATGGGAGGACGATCAAATTGATTTTTATAGAAAGAATCCTTGCTGAAAGATTATGTTTCCTTATCCTGCATCCATTAGAAGAAGAAAATTTTATTGCCATGTGTTTTCAAGAAATTTCCATGATAAGTAGTGGAAATTGGTGGGTTGGAAAAAATGGGAGGACGATCAAATTGAGTTTTATAGAAAGAATCCTTGCAGAATGATTCTGTTTCCTTATCCTGCATCCATCTGAAGAAGAAAATTTTATTGCCATGTTTTCTCAAGTAATTTCCGTGATCAGTAGTGGAAGTTGGTGGATTGGAAAAAATGGGAGACGATCAAATTGTTTTTTATAGAAAGAATCCTTGCAGAATGATTCTGTTTCCCTATCCTGCATTCATCAAAAGAAGAAAATTTTATTGCCATGTGTTTTCATGAAATTTCCATGATCATCAGTGGAAATTGGTGGGTTGGAAAAAATGGGAGGACGATCAAATTGATTTTTATAGAAAGAATCTTTGCAGAAAGATTATGTTTCCCTATCCTGCATTCATCAGAAGAAGAAAATTTTATTGCCATGTTTTTTCAAGAAATTTCCATGATCAGTAGTGGAAATTGGTGGGTTGGAAAAAATGGGAGGTCGATCAAATTGATTTTTATAGAAAGAATCCTTGCAGAAAGATTATGTTTCCCTATCCTGCATTCATCAGAAGAAGAAAATTTTATTGCGATGCTTTTCAAGAAATTTCCTTGATCATTAGAGGAAATTGGTGGGTTGGACAAAATTGGTAGGACGATAAAATTGATTTTTATAGAAAGAAATATTTCTGTTTACGAAACCTTGCAGAATGATTCTGTTTCCTTATCCTGCATCCATTAGAAGAAGAAAATTTTATTGCCATGTTTTTTCAAGAAATTTCCATGATAAGTAGTGGAAATTGGTGGGTTAGAAAAATTCAGGGGACAATAAAACTGATTTCCATTGAAACAATTGTTTTTGCTTAGGAAACCTTGCAGGATGATTTTGTTGGCCTATCCTGTATCCACCAGAAGAAGAAAATTTTATTGCCATGTGTTTTCAAGCAATTTCTATAATCATTAGTGGAAATTGGTGGGTTGGAAAAAATGGGAGGACGATCAAATTGATTTTTATAGAAAGAAATATTTCTGTTTACGAAACCTTGCAGAATGATTCTGTTTCCTTATCCTGCATCCATTAGAAGAAGAAAATTTTATTGCCATGTTTTTTCAAGAAATTTCCGTTATCAGTAGTGGAAATTGGTGGATTGGAAAAAATGGGAAACGATCAAATTGTTTTTTATAGAAAGAATCTTTGCAGAAAGATTCTGTTTCCCTATCCTGCATTCATCAGAAGTAGAAAATTTTATTGCCATGTTTTTTCAAGAAATTTCCATGGTCATCAGTGGAAATTGGTGGGTTGGAAAAAATGGGAGGACGATCAAATTGATTTTTATAGAAAGAATCTTTGCAGAATGATTATGTTTCCCTATCCTGCATTCATCAGAAGAAGAAAATTTTATTGCCATGTTTTTTCAAGAAATTTCCATGATCAGTAGGGGAAACTGGTGGGTTGGAAAAAATGGGAGGACGATCAAATTAATTTTTATAGAAAGAATCCTTGCAGAAAGATTATGTTTCCCTATCCTGCATTCATCAGAAGAAGAAAATTTTATTGCCATGTTTTTTCAAGAAATTTCCATGATCATTAGTGGAAATTGGTGGGTTGGACTAAATTGGTAGGACGATAAAAATGAATTTTATAGAAAGAAATATTTCTGTTTACGAAACCTTGCAGAATGATTCTGTTTCCTTATCCTGCATCCATTAGAAGAAGAAAATTTTATTGCCATGTTTTTTCAAGAAATTTCCATGATAAGTAGTGGAAATTGGTGAGTTTGAAAAATTCAGAGGACAATAAAACTGATCTCCATTGAAACAATTGTTTTTGCTTAGGAAACCTTGCAGGATGATTTTGTTGGCCTATCCTGTATCCATCAGAAGAAAAAAAATTCTATTGCCATGTGTTTTCATGAAATTTCCATAATCATTAGTGGAAATTGGTGGGTTGGAAAAAATGGGAGGACGATCAAATAGATTTTTATAGAAAGAAATATTTCTGTTTACGAAACCTTATCCTGCATCCATTAGAAGAAGAAAATTTTATTGCCATGTTTTTTCAAGTAATTTCCGTGATCAGTAGTGGAAATTGGTGGATTGGAAAAAATGGGAGACGATCAAATTGTTTTTTATAGAAAGAATCCTTGCAGAATGATTCTGTTTCCCTATCCTGCATTCATCAGAAGAAGAAAATTTTATTGCCATGTGTTTTCATGAAATTTCCATGATCATCAGTGGAAATTGGTGGGTTGGAAAAAATGGGAGGACGATCAAATTGATTTTTATAGAAAGAATCTTTGCAGAAAGATTATGTTGCCCTATCCTACATTCATCAGAAGAAGAAAATTTTATTGCCATGTGTTTTCAAGAAATTTCCATGATAAGTAGTGGAAATTGGTGGGTTGGAAAAAATGGGAGGACGATCAAATTGATTTTTATAGAAAGAATCCTTGCAGAAAGATTATGTTTCCCTATCCTGCATCCATTAGAAGAAGAAAATTTTATTGCCATGTGTTTTCAAGAAATTTCCATGATCAGTAGTGGAAATTGGTGGGTTGGAAAAAATGGGAGGACGATCAAATTGATTTTTATAGAAAGAATCCTTGCAGAATGATTCTGTTTCCCTATTTTGCATTCATCAGAAGAAGAAAATTTTATTGCCATGTGTTTTCAAGAAATTTCCATGATCAGTAGTGGAAATTAATGGGTTGGAAAAAATGGGAGGACGATCAAATTGATTTTTATAGAAAGAATCCTTGCAGAAAGATTATGTTTCCCTATCCTGCATCCATTAGAAGAAGAAAATTTTATTGCCATGTGTTTTCAAGAAATTTCCATGATCAGTAGTGGAAATTGGTGGGTTGGAAAAAATGGGAGGACGATCAAATTGATTTTTATAGAAAGAATCCTTGCAGAATGATTCTGTTTCCCTATCCTGCATTCATCAGAAGAAGAAAATTTTATTGCCATGTGTTTTCAAGAAATTTCCATGATCAGTAGTGGAAATTGGTGGGTTGGAAAAAATGGGAGGACGATCAAATTGATTTTTATAGAAAGAATCCTTGCAGAAAGATTATGTTTCCCTATCCTGCATTCATCAGAAGTAGAAAATTTCATTGCCATGTTTTTTCAAGAAATTTCCATGATCATTAGTGGAAATTGGTGGGTTGGACAAA